>NC_053493.1:343935074-344092574 GCF_905171775.1 Rana temporaria | reverse complement strand
CACACACGACCATTTTTTACAACGTTAAAAACGTTGTGAAAAATTAGAGCATGTTCTAAATTTTTAATGTCCATTTTTTTACACCGTGAAAAATGCCCTGGAGCCCACACATGATCGTTTTTAATGACATAAAAACAACCCGAAAAACGGTTGTGTGTACACGACATAACTATTATTGCTGCAATTATTCCATTTTATATTTTACAGTGTATTGTTGAAAATGGTTTCAATATAAAAAAGCAATACACAGATTGTTCCATCTGTGTACTGATTTTTTTATATTGAAACCATTTTCAAACTGTAAAATACTGTAAAATATAAAATGGAATAATTGCAACAATAAAAGTTACACATGTAAAGCAAAGATAGTAAAATAACAAGTCTATTCAAGTCCTGTGGTTTACTAAAGCAGCGCTAATTATCACTCCACTCAGTGTAACGAATCTTTTCTCATAATATAGTTCATAAGAAGTGTAAAATTGAAGGAATATCTCCAGGTGTCCCCAGAAGTGCTTCTACACTATATGGTGCTCTTCAATCCAAACAGCTTCCACCGTGTATCACACACCCTTTTGGGTTTGTACTCACCACAAGGCTGAGTTTAGTAAGCACTGACAAGCAATATATTCACTCCTCTCCCATATCAGCACTGCACTCGATCTCCCAGACTGGCTCTCTGGATCTCCTGAGCTTCCTCCAGCAAGGTGCATGGATATATAGTTATACACCTTTTCAACCGGTGGTAAAAAATGTGAAAATATTTCAGGCTAATCTGCAATCTGCCCCTTTTTAGTTTTAAAATAAAAAAATAACACCCCACTCATCAAATTAAACTAGCCTTACACACCGGGCATCTGGTGTTATATGGGTGAGTAAAAGGTTTAAGAAAGTGCCATCCATTCTGCTGTGATAGTATTAGACAAAATGGCCTTCAGCAAGCATGTGTTTCTTCACCAGAGTGGGTTTTAAAAACAATTCAGAAGGGTCTTCTCTTTCCCCTAAGCATTATACTGAAGTGCGATTCCCACACTTTTATTTGGTAATTGATTCACATTTTTTGAAAATATTGTAACAAAGCATGTTACAATGCTTCCAATCACTGGAGGAAATACGTAGTTAATGACAACAAGGGAAGTGAGGTGGCAGAACCTCCAGGAACCCTGTATTCACTTCTGCAATTAATCTCAAAGGGATTCATTCATTCAGAGGCTTGAAACTCCAGAGAAAAGATGGGACATGTTTGCAGGTATTTAACATTCTTTAAAAGTTTGTCAATTCTTTGGTTTATCTATTCTCAAACCAACAGTAAAATCACCAAAGCAATGAGTTGAAACAATGCTGTCCCATCTATAATGAGTTGCCAAATTGGATTTTGGAGTCCGTCATAACCATGGCTGTTATCACAACCAGACCTATTCAAAGCAGAGTTTCCCTGAAAAAATAAAAGAAAATTTAAAGTCAGCAGCTACAAAAAGTGTAGCTGCTGACTTTTAATAATCAGACACTCACCTGTCCCAAGGTACAGCGATGCGGGCGTAAGAAGCCCCGCTCCTCTCCACATCGACGGTATTCTTATGCCCCGTACACATGATCCGAATATCATACGACTTTTTCGCTTAATAGTCGCAAGTAGAAATTGAATAGGTTATTAAAGTCACAAAAATTCTCGTACGACAGAAAAAAAAAAAACGGAAGTGATGTCATGTGTTTCCCTATTTCATGTGTTGTAATGTATTTGTATTGTATTTTCGGATGACAACGGTACTGACTAAACGAAAATCGTACGATCTGACATCGTACGAGGAAAAATTTCATGCTTGTCCGATCTAATAATATTGGATGAACTGTCGTGATCGGCTCTCGAAAATAGTATACACACGATCCGAAAATCGTACGATTCTTCCTCGGACGATCATTTTTGTCCGATATTCGGATCGTGTGTACGGGCCATTACTGTGGGTGCCCGGCTGTGGTTTCACAGATGGGCTTGCACTGCGCATGCTTGAGTTGCGCGCTATGAATGGCCAGACAATTTTCTGGGACCTGTGACGTGTCACAGAAGAGTGCAAGGAGGAAGGGGGGAGAGGTGAACTTCCTTCCGGCGCCGCAGACCCCCTTGAGGAAGTGGGAGCTGGATGCCTCTAAAAAAAGGGGTTTCGGGTCCAATCCCCTAAAAAAAAAAAAAAATGACATGCTAAATGTCAGGAGGTCACCATCACTTAAATCTGAATTTCTTTTTTGGGTGGAACTCCGCTTTAATAGGATAAATAGCAATAGGGTTTATTTACTAAAGCTGGAGAACGCAAAATCAGGCTCACTTCTGCATAGAAGCCAATCAGCTTCCAGATGTTATTGCCAAAGTTTAATTGAACAAGCAATGTCTAAACTGCAGTAACAACAAGCAAGCCATGAGATTTAATCTTTCAATGATATGAATTTAATAAAGTGAAACCTGATTAGTTGAGTTTTCCCTGTCATATTGCTATAAAACCATTGGAAAATTAGGGAGTTTGGCAAAGAACTAGGAATGGGGTTTGTTTTTATGGTCAATTCACCTTTGGATCTAAGAAAAAAGATGACAGATGCTACATAAATCACACACAATTTTTCTTTAACTTTATAAAAACAGTGGCCCAGATTCTCAAAGGACTTACGACGGCGTAAGTCCGAATGAGAGCCGTCGTATCTATGCGCCTGATTCTTAGAATCAGTTATGCATAAATTTGGCTTAGATACAAGCGGCGTAAGTCTCTTACGCCGTCGTATCTTAGTTGCATATTTACGCTGGCCGCTAGGTGGCGCTTCCGTAGATTTACGCGTTGAATATGCAAATTAGCTAGATACGCCGATTTGCGAACGTACGCGCACCCGGCGTATCAAGATACGTCGTTGATGCAAGACATACGCCGGCGTAAAGTTACCCGTCATAAAGCAGGGGTAAGTCATGTTAGGTATGGACGTCGGAAACGTATGAACAGCGTCGTATTTTACGTTGTTTGCGTAAGTCGTCCGTGAAAGCATTGACTATTTGCGGCGTAATTTTGAGCATGCGCACTGGTATACGTTCACGGACGGTGCATGCGCCGTTCTTTAAAAGCGTCAATCACGTTGGGTCACTATTCATTACCATAAAAAACGCCCACACCAGCCTACTTTGAATTACGCAGGCTTACGCCGGCACAGTTACACTACGCCACCGTAACTGGGCGCAAGTTCTTTGTGAATACGGGACCTGCCTCACTAAGTTGCGGCGGCGTAGTGTATCTGAGATACGCTACGCCCGCCTATAGATAGGCGCGTCTACGAGAATCTGGGCCAGTAGGTGCAAAAGAAATGTAAGATCACATATCTACAAAAAAAGGATGAGCCCAGAAGGACAGAGCAAAATGAAAAAACGTATGAGAAGGAAGGCAGTTTAATATAAAGGAGATAATGAAGCAAAGAAAATGCATTACAATCAGAAAATGTTGTAAAGTATATCAGTGGTCCCACACTTTGGGAGACACTGCAATAGTGTCATCCTTTATAGCTTGTACATACTGTAGTGAAGAGGAAAGAAATATATTCACACACACAGACAGCAGAGAAGGGATTGCAGTCATGTGACAAGCACACAGACAGGCTGACAGTAAAGTGTGTGCCAGGATCTCATTCTGGGATTTCATTTCACAGCAGATCCAATCGAGGAGGAAAGCTATGACAGGCAGTGAAAGTCATTTACCTTGAATTAACACTGCTCAGGACTACAGAGAAACGTGCAATCTGATGGCAGATAAAAACACTCTTGGCACACCCATCTCACACAGCACTCTATGCCATCTCTGGCTTTTATTTTGATTGCTCTTTTGTTTTCCTCCCATTTAAAGGTTTTGAATTAAATAAAGCTTTTAAAGCCTTCATCTCATATCTTTCATACTAGAACATGTGTATTGTTGATATATTTTGGTTGATCTGAGAAGACCAATGATGAAGAATGTAACGCTGTAGACATGTGTAAACATTAAAAGTGTCATTGTAAGCTGGCATGTTACTGACATGTCCCATGGTGAAGAATGAGAGCAGAAAGGTTTATTTTAATAAAACAAGGTACATAAAAGAAACAACCGAGTGCTTGATTCATACTTAAAACACTGTTTGTAACAATCCATATCAGTTTACTTAGGTTACCCATTTTATATTTCAATAGCTTGTTATAGAATACACATTAAATACATGTTCTCCCTTGCTCCTATATTGTTCCTAGCACAGATGCACACACGCACACTGTTCTGGATAAGAAACAATCTCCCATCATTTGAATATAGGATACTGGGAATTGGTGCACCTGGCGGTAACCCATGCACACACACACACATAGAAAGAACACATAAACACCCTGCAGGGTCTGTGATATAATATGACACCAAGACACCAGTGCTGCAATGCTAACCACAAAAGGCTAAGCTACACAAGATTTTAATCTTATAGAGACGATCACTTTAAAGATGATATGTGCCTGCTGTACACCGTACTTGTACAAAAAAGTATCCTGTTCTCTTTGTATTGCTTCCTTTGTGTAAAAAACCCAGGGGGTAGATTTACTAAAATTGGTGCAGTTGTACATGGTAGACATCAAGCTTCTAACTTCAGCTTGTTCATTAACCTTCCTAGCGGTATTCCCGAGTCAGGCTCAGGGGGAATTTTTCATACCAAAAGCGGTAACCCCCAAGCCAGACTCGGGATCGCATTGCAGGATAAAGGGAAAGTTACTTACCTTGTCCCTGGATCCTGCGATGTCTCCCCACTGTGTGTGCGAGCTGTCTCCTCGCTCGATTCACACTGCCGAGTGCCGCCGAGCTCCGTTCCCTGCGACGCACGGGGACAGAGTTTGACGCCAAATTCAAAACTTAAAAAACACAGTATAGATACAGTTTACTGTAATCTTACAGATTACAGCACTGTATCAAATAAATACACATCCCCTTTGTCCTTAGTGGTTTATCCAGTGTCCTGCATGCACTTTTATATTATAAAAACTGTTCTTTCTGCCTGGAAACTGGAGATTGTCCATAGCAACCAAAAAGTGTCTGTTTACATCAAAAGTGGTTTTAGACCAGGTAGAAAACAGCGAAAATAAATTAGAATCACTTGCAGAATTGAGCGATAGTGATTTGTGGGGAAATTCATCATCAAACACTGAAAGTAATGACAGCGACAATTCTGCAACTAAGCAAATTTCAGTGTTTTTGATTTGATTACATAATGGAATATTTTTTATTATAATTAATTATTATTTATTATAATTATTTATAGTTATTTATTATATTATAAATTATGATTTTGTGTTTCAAACTTTATCACACCCAAGATGTCTACTAGACTCTGGTTTGGACAGATTTAAGTGAGTTATTACTAAGAATTACAGGCCTACAATATAAAACGCAAAATTTCCATGCACAATAATGGTACCGCTTTCAGCAGCAAAAATCTGAAGTAATCATACCGCCAGGGAGGTTAAGATTTGGCAATAAAACCTGGAAGCTGACTGGTTTCTATGCAGTTGCACCAGATTTGGTCTTAGTAAATCCCCCCACCCCCCCTGGTGTTCTTGAAAGTTCCTCTGCTTTTCCTATCAAATACTAACCACAATAAGCAAAATAACACAATAGACTTTGCATTTTTAAAAGTGAAGTTGCCCTCTGCAGGTGCAGTTGCTCCAGAGTTTAGTAAATGTGATAAGGCTTCACTTTACAAACAATTCCCAATCACATAGAAAGGAAAAAATAAAACAAAAACATTTTAGCTTGTACATGATTGGATGATGGAAGTCAGTAGAGCTTCTGCTCATTTACCAAGCTCTGGAGAAACTTTGCAAAGTGCACAGTTTTTTTGCCTTTAATAAATCAACCCCAATGTGTTCAGTACTCAGCTTGCTCTCCTCCAATGATAAAACCTGTCCTGACCCCCCATTCCCCAGCATAGCCAACCGCTGTTTCTTCTTCTCTAGCTCTCATGCAGCTGAGAACAGAGGGAATGTGATCACGTATAAAAAAATAGGACTTGTCATGAGGGCGTGGACAGAGCAACAGAGAAGTGGGGTTGGTGTGGTGCACCACATCTTTAAGCTACCAAGCAATTTAACTCTTTGCAAACGTCTGCCTTTTATTCAAAACACATTAATCAATGTGCTACAAATGATGTGAAGGCCAACAAATTACTGGTAACGTTTAACAGTCACCTATGTTGTTCATCTGTAAACCAAAGTGCTACAATTTTAAAGGTAAATTAGCATGAAGCAAAATACCTGTATAAGAAGCCTCAGAGAAGCTGCAATCTTCTGACTCATGACTGGGCATGCTTGCCAGGATGGTGTATCTAAAACTATTTAGATTTAGTGTGAGTGGATATACTGCCCTGGAACAAACTCACTCAATGAGCACAGTGATGGCTGTTTCCACTTGTGACACATTCTTTCACCTTTATGACAGGCTCTCAAAACATATTTTTCTGAGCCAGCATGCATACCAATTGGATGATACATGTCAGGCAGGCTCTCTATTAAGATGTGTAAGGAACTTACTTATCACTGCTTAATAAGAAGAGATCAAAAACATTAATAACATTCTTATGCACATCACAGCAATATTATTGGAAAGTTTTGAGGGAAAAGGTTTGTGAAGGTTCTCATTTGTTTAGACCATGGTATATCAAGTAGTAGTTTGTCACAATCAAATAGACTTGTTCCGTAACGTTAAACGTTCAAGTAGCTAAATTGAGAAAGCTACCTGGATGAGTGGCAAAACATGTCAACATTAAAGGACAAGTTCAGTTGAATGTGACCAACTACTACTAGCTATTTACATAAATATTTCACACAAGCTTAGCTGGTTATCCTTGGTTGCGTATTCTCATCAATTAACTACACAACAGCAGCAGCTTGAGGAAGCACAATGCCAAGGGATATGTGGACACTAAAACCCAGCAAGCAAAGCAATATCCCTCCTCTATCCCCTTTCAGCCCAATTTTAAGGCATTTTAACAAATTATTCATATTAATGGTCATTTTATTTTTACACACAACCCAACAAGGTTCATGGATATCCACAATGTTGTGCTTAAACATCTAAAGTGAAAAAACTACTGGGTCTTCTTTTTGTCATGGGGCAGCCTCTGAGGGGCAATAAGCAAGGCGCAATAAGAAAATGCTGTTCAGGATTTGCATTTTCATTTTTGGTCAAAACGCAATATAAAAATGCTTCCAAAATAAAAATGGGACCAAATACTGTATTTATGCATCATCTCCAACAGGTCCCCACTAATTGTATTTCATGAAATCCTAGTAGCCTAAATTATTAAAATTCCACATACTAATCGACATGTTTTTATCCTATATGGATTTTAATAACCCCAACACATGAATCCTGTTGTTCCATATCTACAATCAACAATATCAAACACCTTTTGCCAACCAATTTTAGGCTAAGAAACACATTTTAACACACAGAACTATAATTTATTTCTGTCTCTGCGTAAAGTCTAGCAAGGTGACTCCATCATACTGTATTCATGTTAAAAGTATTATTAAAAGTCTTTATTTCTACAAAAAAAAAAAAGAAAAAAAAAACACACCAATGCCTTATGTTTCCCTCTCTCCCTCCATCATTTGAACTTTGTGCAGACAGGGCACCTTCTGTGGCACCCCATTTTTTTTTACATTATCACTGTAAATGGGTAGGGTCCTAATATATTTAATTATTTTGTAGGTACAGTCTGGTCTAGTTAAAAAGTGTTACTAAACCCAGGACTCTGCATTCACTATATCTGGTCTCCCACAGTACACAAAACATGGAAAGGCAATTATTTTAGTAAATATAAACTGCTAAATACCTTTTCTAATCGGGAGTTAGAGCAGTCTTGTGACTTCTATCAGTGTCCGGTGGAAAGTTGTAGGAGGAGTTTGTATGCTCCCTTGATTGTCCTATAAGGCTGCAGGACCCCTGACCCTCTGTCTGGACAGTGCTGATTGGCCCTGTGCTGACCACATGCACTCTCCCAAAAAAGAAAACCTCTCTAGCAATACACACCAAACGGAGCATGTGCAGCTTGCCCCCCAGGCTATGTTCCATCAGCAGATTAATTGAGGAAAGTGGAAGAAGGGGGGGGGGGATCAGGGAAGCAGGATCAAACAGCCATTTTACACAATGCAGAGGGTTAACCCCTTAGGACAAACAGTGAGTATAACAAGCATGCTTTACCACATTAATAGATTGATTTTACTGCTGTGGGTTTGGTAACACTTTAAATCCTTTGTGCATATTAGGGCAAAACATATTTCTACAGCTCCATCATTACCTAGCATCTAAGTGACCTGACCCAATTACATTGTATACAAGTAAAATGCACAAGAGATCCAAAACAACAAATATCTCATCAGTATAAATAATAAAAGGTTGTACAAATATATGTACAGTTCAGTGGGGGGGGGGGGGGGGAAGTCCAAGCTCTGGGGATATGTAAGAGAGTCCGGTGGACGGGGTAAAGTAGCATATCAGGGGTTGCATATTCAGTCTCAGGGCTGCCATCAAGGGGGAACAGAAACTGTGTTCCAAGTCTGTAGAAAAAAAAGGGAGAGGCGCCTCTGGGTGTAGATGTTTAAAAGCAATTTAATACAAAGATTAAGTACAGGCAACTCACATTTAGCGAGGTTAAAACAGGCGTTGAACAAATTCCAATAGTGGAAGTGATCCTCAGGTCAGTCAGTCCTTTCTTATTCCTGCTGGGGCGCTATGCTGCTGGGAATCATCACACACCGCTGTTAGATCGAAAGAAGCCAGCCACGGTGGAGGAACATCAGAGCGATGCCTGGAGCGCAGTTGGTCTTGGCAGGCGAGGAATGGTGACGTCACTGTCAAGCGGCGCGTTTCCGAGCATGCAGACTGCGTGTGACGTGGCAGTTCCCCCACTATTGGAATTTGTTCAACGCCTGTTTTAACCTCGCTAAATGTGAGTTGCCTGTACTTAAACTTTGTATTAAATTGCTTTTAAACATCTACACCCAGAGGCGACTCTCCCTTGTTTTTCAGCCTATCAATAGACAGATACTATAGCCACCATAGGAAAAATATTGAATCTGGTCCTGGCAGTGTAGAAATCTGATCATATTTATCAGACATCGTATCACTGGTCGCTATTGGTTAGACATTTATCCTGCTATCCTTATTCACTAATGTGGTTTAATTGACATGTACCAATAACATAACAAAACATTTAATCATCTATCTGTAGATGATTCAGGGCTTGTTTGGTTGCTGTGAGCAACAAAGACACTTATTCGTTCAGATAATATTTATTTATTTATTAATTTAATTTTCATATTCAAGTTTTCTCCAGTCCAGCTGTTTATAAAATAAAGCCTTCATAATCCTCAGACAGCCACAAACATATAGAGCAGAATTTGCTGTTGAGCAACAGCCAGAGGACTGTATCTTGTTTATTCCCACTTCATGATAAAACAAAGGACGATTGCTCTCAGAGGAGCTTGCATTCTTTTCCACTTTCAAAGCAGAATACTATTATTTTGACTTTGCTCAATTGTTTCAGTCACTTCTGGCAAACAGGAAGATAATGATGATAAACACTTATGAACGCAGCAAAAGAAATGATAAATTCTATGAATCACCCTGTAATGGGATCTTGGTGTTTAACATTTGTCTAGTGATCTCACGCCTGAAACCACAAGTCATGTTATAAAATATACAGTCCCGAGTGGAAATGGCCCTTTCAAGTTAATAACCCACTGGAATGAAACAAAGTTAGTCAATAAGTTGATTTTGAGATAAACAAAATATCTATTTTATGGTATCCCAATTTAATATATTAAAAACATAATTGTATTTGCTTGTGTGGGAGTTACCTGAATTTTTTTATTTATGAAGGATATTAAATGATGCAGATTTTTTGTGCCAAGATTTAACCATAGTTTTTTTTTTTTTTTTTTTTTAATGGCCATAAAAAAGTCATGTCAGGTCATTTTGACTATTTAAATATTACCCGTCTCCCACAAAATTTCCCAGCATGCACTACTGACTTATGGGAAAACGGAATGGTCACACTGTCCAATCAAATTGTAATAGTTGGCTTCGATCAAACCGAAACATGTTCATTGTATGACTGTTTTAAAGTAAGTGTGAAATATTATAATATAAAACACTTTAAAATTTTCCTTGATAGTGTGCAATAAAATGTTTAACTCAATTGTCTTAAATAATGCAAAGAAAAACAAAAGAAAAAAAAGAAGTAAGACATTATCACAAAGGATGAATGGACAATACAATTTGAAAATTATGATTGTAATGGTAAGTCAATATAGCTGAATTTTAGATGTCAGCTGCATATCTGTGGAAATATTCTGCAATATAAATAACAATTCTTTATGTCTGCATTATCGGTATAGGCCATACCGCAGGCTGTGCCCTCACACTGCTGGCTATCACTGTACCTTTCGGCTATGTTACCTGTTTCTCTGTAGAGCTTATGCACTTCTTGTAGCTCTGTGCTGAGGTCCTTCATCTCAGCTCTGAGTACATCGTTTTCTTTCTCCTTTTGATTCATTTTTTTCTGTGCGTCCTGGATTCTTTCTTCCAATTGCTTGACCACGCTGTCAAGGTGCTCTGCCTCAGCCGCTTTTTCTTTGATACCTTCTTTTGCCTGCAGGAGATCGCCTTCGGATTTCCGCAGAAGGTCATCTCTTTTGCTTATTGCCTGTAAAGATGAAAAGCACACAAAAAATGTCTTTGCCACTACAGACAATAGATGGTAGATCCACATTCATCTTTAGACAGCATAAATATCAACAGAAATAATAACACAAATTCACATTCATAGCAAAAGAGAAAAAAACAATTCAAACCACAATAATGACGTGGAAAGTATAGTAACTATCATGAGTGTTTTTACATGGCAGACCTAAACTCAAAAGTATCCAATATTTCAAGAGGATCAACGTTTTTAACCACTTGCCGCCCGCCAATGACAGATTGACGTCGGCAAAGTGGTTGTAGAATCCTGACTGGACGTCATATGACGTCCTCAGGATTCTGAGCCGCTGCGCGCCCCCGGGGGCGCGCATCGCGGCGATCGTTGTTGCAGAGTGTCAGTCTGACACCCCGCAACACCGATCTCGGTAAAGAGTCTCTCGCGGAGACTCTTTACCACGTGATCAGCCGTGTCCAACCACGGCTGATCACGATGTAAACAGGAAGAGCCGTTGATGGCTCTTCCTCACTCGCGTCTGACAAGACGCGAGTAGAGGAGAGCCGATCTGCGGCTCTCCTGACAGGGGGGGGTTCGCGCTGATTGTTTATCAGCGCAGCCCCCCCTCGGATCGCCACATGGACCACCAGGGAAGCCCACCCTGGACCACCAGGGTGGGCCAAACAAAAAAAAAAAGGGGGCAAAAAAAAAAGTCTGAAAAAAAAAGTCTGAAAAAAAAAAATGACAAAAAAAGTATGCCAATCAGTGCCCACAAATGGGCACTGACTGGCAACATAAGTAAATCAGTGCCGCCCCACAGTGCCCATCAGTGCCACCCCACAGTGCCCATCTGTGCCACCCATAAGTGCCACCCCACAGTGCCCATCTGTGCCACCCATAAGTGCTGCCCATGAGTGCCCATCTGTGCTGCCTATGAGTGCCCAGTGCCGCCCATGAGTGCCCATCAGTGCCACCCATGAGTGCCCATCAGTGCCGCCCATGAGTGCCCATCAGTGCCGCCTATGTGTGCCCATCAGTGCCGCCTATGAGTGCCCATCAGTGCCGCATACCAGCGCCGCCAATCAGTGCCACCTCATCTGTGCCCGTCAGTACTACCTCATCGATGTCCATCAGTGCCATCTCATCTGTGCCCATCAGTGCCACCATATCAGTGCCCGTAATTGAAAGAGAAAACTTACTTATTTACAAAAAAATTACAGAAAAAAATAAAAACTAATTTTTTTTTCAAAATTTTCAGTCTTTTTTTAGTTGTTGCGCAAAAAAAAAAAATTGCAGGAGGTGATCAAATACCACCAAAAGAAATCTCTATTTGTGGGGAAAAAAGGACGCCAATTTTGTTTGGGTACAGTGTAGCATGACCGCGCAATTGCCATTCAAAGTGCAACAGTGCTGAAAGCTGAAAATTGGCTTGGGCAGGAAGGTGCGTAAGTCCCCTTTATGGAAGTGGTTAATAATGGTAGATATTCTGGCAGCAAATTATCCAATATATACCCTTTTATCAATTATAAGCCAGAGTATTTTCCCATCTCCAGAACAAGCCCTATATGCGAAAGGTTTAGGAGAGATGATGGAATGACAATCCATGCAAGTGAAGAATGGATGGTCACATCATCATGAGATACACAAGCTGGCAGTAGGTGCTCACAGCTGCTAACTGGTATTTGCTCTACCTCAGTTTCTCATGTACTGTTAGGTTAGTGAGTTATGCCCATATTAATCACACATGGGAGAGTAGAGAAACACAACCACTAACATTTTCTTCATACTTCTGTCATGTAATCAAACTCTTAGCTTAATAAGACTTTTTGCTCTAAAACTTTCTGAAATTATATCTTTCAAGGGAAAACAGGACTAAAAATTGAATACAATTAAAACCATTTAACTTCGAACACATGCGATATGATGTTTTGAAGTAAATGGTAAAGCAGGAAAAAATCCCTTCTAAAAGGACCTGGTTACAAGACCAATGCCAATCGCAACACCTACATTTAAAGAGCCCACTCTATAAACCCTTAAAAAAAAAAAAAACACAACTCCTGGTTGTAGAACTTTGGTGCAAACATGTTTCCATATTTTTGTTGAGTTCACATTTCCATCATAGATCTTCTTTTTCCACTTTGTCCCGCTACATGTAAAAGAGGGGTATTTATCCAAAACCAAAAGTCTAGGTTTATATTTATGAAAACCTTTTGAAAAAAAAAAAACATACAACAGAAATATAAATCCTCAGAGTTAGGCAATTACTGTTTGTAAGTGTGAGTAATTATTTAACTGCTGTAGTCTCTGCTTGGCAGATTGAATACTGAACATGTAAAATTTCATTTTAAGAATCACTCAAAATGTTTTCTTTTTAATTCTGTTCTCCAGGCTGTAATTAGTTTAATCTGGTTTTCTTTATTGTAATATTTCATTGGCATAGGTTTCAAATCAATTAATATTTTGTACTCATCATGACTGACTGGTATTTATTGGCTTGTTGCCACACCTTGATTCTCTATCACATTCAATCATGGCTCTTTTAATCTGAATATTTAGTACTCTTTCATGTCTTAATTACAGCAAATTGCACACAGTTGGCACCATTTCTTGAAATTAATCCCAGAGTACTTTGTTTCTGTCAAGCAGTCAAAGCCCCGGAGAATAATAGTAAATGTTATTGCAGATCTAAATTTAAACGACTGTCTATGTCTTTAGCACAACCCTTTAATTATTTGTGAAATTCGTTTTAGTGGTTCAAATGTTAAACGTCCTTTATTGAGGGTGTTAAACTGCCAGCTCCAACAAATAAAATAAATATGTATTTAGTTATGGTATTAACAAATAATGCAATTAGCTTGACTACTGTCATTTCCCAGGTGTTCAAAGGCTAAAAGGCACGGGTCCCCTTATTATTGCTAATATTAATATGGAAAATCTGTAGGGAAAGGTCTTATTAAAGTGGGAAATCCCTATACTCAACAGTTTTACCACTACCACAATGACATTTAAATATTTACTTTTTGAGCATATTCATTGAAACAAGAACTAAGACAACAGGGAAGCTCATCTGCTATGACAAAAGAAGGAACCCAGCCTAGATATGCAGGCCATTCAAGAAATACCATTTATTTTATTTTATTTTGCACCATAAAATGGTTGAAATGGTCTGTACTGTATTTTTCTTACCAATATCGGTAACTTTAATTTTCATCATCCCTATTTAGAATTGAAGCCTCATTTGGCAAATAGGTATTGATTACAAGAATTACTCATTGGAGAAAAAAGCAAAAAGTGTTGCATGAATGTAATAAACAGAAATTTCTCTTAAAAACCTGTGTGACAACGATAAATCTGCTCACCAGAACCAACCAGAGACCAAGGCTTTGTCAAAATTGGGTATTGTAATCGTCATACTTTTGATGATGAAATAAAAGGCAAACCTGAAAGTGTCAGCAATTCCACTATTTCAGCCAAAAGACTGGGTGTGAAGTAAAAATGTTTTGCATGACAGCATGAATAAACAGATGTGTGTATCATACTATTTACTATTCCATCAGAATAACTGCCCATTCCTGGGGAAAGGGTTTATCTCATCTAATCTACAGGGAGATGATCAGCAGATTAGGTCTAAATAAGTCTAACTGACCCATAACAAACACAAAAATGACTTCCTCCTGACAAAAGTATGCCCAGAAACACTCATATCAAAAGAAGCATTGAAACTGGGTTTAGTGAAAATTACCAAGACCTGAAGTGGGCCTATACTGAAAGGTTAACTTAAAGTGTCACTAAACATTTGATATTACATCAAGCTGTCTATTCAGAAATCAGTCATAGATCACTGCCAGCTATTAAAATCTACTAGGAACAGTCAAATACATTTTCTTTTAGTAATACATCTTCTTTCCCCAAGGAGGATCCTTTCCCTTCACTTCTTGTCTGTTGGTGCAAACAATGCAGGGGCGTACCAAGCTGCTGGCGAGACCGGCGCTCGCCAGGGGCGCAGGCCGAGGGGGGCACAAATTGGTAGTGATCTACTCAGTGCCACACTAGTCCTGACTAGTAGCGTAGCATGCAGGGGTAGCTGGAGCGCTCGAGGGGTGCAGAAATCAGTGCCATGCCCCCTCCAGAACACCATTGGTTCCATCCACCTGCTCCTCTTCTCCTCCCCCTCCTTTTATGTCCGCTCCGTCCTCCTGACCATCCCTGGTCTAGGTGGGTGGTGACAGGCGGCTCAAGAGATTTGGCTGTCCCCTCCAGCAGGCCTGAGCTTCGTACACAAATTCCTTATCCCGTATCATGAGTGTAACCACCCTCATAATGGAAATTATAGCTGTACATTTATTTTTATGTATATGCAGGCTGATGTTGTCATTTTAGGGGACACAGGTGGCAATCAAATATATATTTTTTTATATTAGGTTTAATGCTGCTTTAAATCTATATTAACGGTTTTACTGAGATACAAACTGAAGAGTAATATAAAGGCCAGGATATTTACCCTTACTTTAGAAGACACTGATCCCGGTTTTCTTTAGTTCTACTCACATAACCAAAAAAGCAATTGTACAATGTCTGACACGAGAGGACTAACCTATTTATCTGAGGTAGAGTTGCCACCTCATCCCTTTAAAACAGAACACATATGAATTACACAGGTTCTGAGGCAAATTTAATGCAAATAAGGCACCAAGTGAGTTTAATTACCTCCTTAATCAGCCACAGAACCTGTGTAATTAATATGTGTTCTGTTTTAAAGGGATGAGTTGGCAACCCTAATCTGAGGTCATGTGCAAAGTCCAAAAGCTCAGGCTTTTGGTCACATGGTCAGCACTGGAGGGGGCAAGGGATAACATATTCTCTAGAAAGGGTATTCAAGTCCTTCTAGTAGTTTTCTTTTAAACAACCTAAAATGTTTCAGGTTTAAAAGTAGCCTTTATGAGAAAACCTAATAGTGCTAATTGCCTAAATGACAACCCAGTGGCTTCAATATTTTGAGTCACTGTCTTAAAACAGGTATGCACATCAAGTAATTCAGAAGTCTATATCACTACATGCTTGCTCTGAGGCAGTTACTTAAAGTGTTGAAGACAGGTGGTCAAGCAAAAAAGCTCATGCAGCAAGTAATTTCAGAAAAAGAGGTCAACACTGTTAAATTTTAACCCAGTCAGTTTAAAATAGAAATGCAAGAAAAAACATTTTGCATGTCCACTATATAAATATATGTACCTACACATAGACATTATATATAACATTCTAAAGACGTAAAGGTTAACCACTTATGCTCGGACCATTTGGCTGGCCAAAGACCATGCCACTTTTTGCGATTCGGCACTGTGTCGCTTTAACTGACAATTGCACGGTCGTTCCTACAAATAGAGCTTTATTTTGGTGGTATTTGATCACCTTTGTGGGTTTTTATTTTTTGCGCTATAAACAAAAATAGAGCAACAATTTTGAAAAACATGCAATATTTTTTACTTTGTGCTATAATAAATATCCCTCAAAAAATATATATAAAAAAAAAATTCCTCAGTTTAGGCTGATATGTATTCTTCTACATATTTTTGGTAAATAAAAAAAAACGCAATAAGCGTTTGATTGGTTTGCGCAAAAGTTCTAGCCTCTACAAAATAGGGGATAGTTTTATGGCATTTTTAATAATATTTTTTTTTTTACTAGTAATGGCGGTGATCAGCGATTTTTATCATGACTGACATTTTGGCGGACACATCGGACACTATTTTGGGACCATTGTCATTTTTACAGCGATCAGTGCTATAAAAATGCACAGTTTACTGTAAAAATGACACTGACAGTGAAGGAGTTAACCTGTAGGGGTGCTGAAGGGGTTAAGTGTGGCCTATTGAGTGCTTCTAACTGTTAGGGGGCATGGCTTGATGTGACACATCACTGATCGCTGTTCCCGATGACAGAGAACAGACGATCAGTGACATGTCACTAGGAAGAACGAGGAGATGTTGTGTTTACACTGACATCTCCCCATTCTACAGCTCTGTGACCCGATCGTGGGACACCGCCGGACACCGAGTTCCCAGGTTCTGCGGGTACAGTCACGGAGCTTGCGACAGGGTCGCAAGCACGGCACACTCGACCACCACACGGCCGGCAAATTAAAGGGACGTATACATACACCCATTTGCCCAGTCGTGCCATTCTGTTGATGTATACGTGCGTGCAGCGGTTGGCAAGAGCTTAACCTACCTGCATTTCCCGTGCTTGTACTCATCCCATCACTTTCTACTTTACTCTCTGTGTGGGTGTGCTGCTGATCCGAAGATTCTCTGTTCTATGTTTTCTGCTGCAGTGGCAGGGCATGTACCCAACCTCACAGAAGCAACATTGGAGAGTTACCAATTGTATCACCTGTGAGCAGCGTCCTTTTGTTCTATACTAAAGCAATGAATGCCCGCACAAATCAAAAAAGCCGACCTGTACACAGCAACCCTTATAGCAAACATGCAGCTCTAGGCTTGTTAGGCCGTGACAGGCGAACCCTTCTAAATTGGCATAGTACCCTATATATACTGATAATGACTACAATGCACAAAACATCTATGCAAACTTTATAACAACTATTGAGTCATCATTTTAACAAGGATTTATTTTTTCCCTTTTCTCAGTTTGTAGCTGAAGTCAGAGAGTCTGAAGAGTGACATACAAATAAGGCTTGAGTGGATTGCCTTTTGCCTTCACCACTTTACAAGTATTCCCTGAGCTTATGTCCAAAGCTTGAATATAACTTTTTAAAGCCAGAGGAAAAGCACGGTGTGACCCTGACTAGAAATAATTCCTGTGCAAACCGGCTGTCAGATCACTGTGCCATTTTTTTAACATTATTCTAACAATGGGGTGGATCTACTAAAACTGGTGCACAGAGAATCTGGTGCAACTGTGCATAGTAACCTATCAGGTTCTAACTTAATCTTGTTCAATGAAGCTTTGACAATAAAACTTTGAAAATGTTACTATGCCAGTGTGACCTTATTTACATGATCTGGAGATGCCCTAAATTAGTCCGTTATTGGACTGAGGTTTGAGACACAATATAACAAGTATATATGTTTACGATTCCATAATACCCTTGTGTGTTTGCTGGGTGCCCTGGAGGAAGAATCCCTAACACCACAAGCTCATACTGTGGCTCTTAGACTGCTGTATACCGTTCCCAAATTGATTGCCCAATATTGGATTGTCTCCCAAATACCCACCAGACAGCAATGAGTGGAACGAGTGAATCATATGCTCATATGTGAAAAGCTGACAGCAACATAGAAATGTTTCTCATAAATTTTACACCATGTGGTAGCCGTGGTTAGATGTCCCTGGACTTGCGCCCACACAACTGGTCAGAGATAGACTGCTTCAGGGATAGGCTCTCTGATTGGAAATACTAAGCCCCCAAGGCGGTTTTGAACCAAATGCTGTAGATCCGTGATAATAGTGTCTTAATAGGTCACATACTGTGTTTTTTTCCCCATTTTTTTTTTCGTTTCTTTTGCTTATTGTTTACTGGTTTATTACTCTTAGTCCCCAGGGTTCTGGGGTAATATGTCTGATGTGGTTTTTCTGTACACAGGTTATCTTGCATTATATCATTTGGTCAGTATAGGATACAGGTTGAGAGTGGTTTACTTGCACTGGAGAATAATGATCTTCTGTATATTTCAGATAAATACGTTGCCTGTACTATATTTGTAAGTTTGACAACTATATTTTCTCTCCTGTTTACTTGTTACTGGGAAAGAATTTAAAGTTAAATATATTTCTGATAAAAAAAAAAATTCCCCAGTGTACAAAGATCTTCAGCACTCCACATTTCAAAACCTTAACACTTCACAGGTCTGATCCCCAAGCATGCCAAGCTGGTTAGCTCCAGCACTCTATGCATCTGTGCTTCATCACCCTGCACCTGTGAGCAACAGCATTGCCCATCTTAAAACTCCAGCAGTCTGAATTTGAGATCTCCAATGCTCCACACTTAAAAGTTGAGATATCCAGCACTCCACACCTGTGCCAGGCTTTATACTTGTAGACAAGCAGACACCCAAGTTAGCTTTTTTCGCCGCAATCCCTAGTGATCCTGTGTAACCTTTACCTTCCAAAGCAGTTGACTTTTTTTTGCAGATGAATGCAGCGAAGTCATGGTAATAATGTTAAACATTTTTACATCAAAAGGTGGTATTTTTATAAATTTAAATGAAGCTAATTAATTTTAGTTGACAAAAATAAAATAAAAAACATTATGTCCCCAGCACATTGTGGCTGTGAACTCTGGCACTTTGCCCTTGTCATCTCTGGAACTCCACACCTATGAGCTCCAGTGCTCTGAACATGTGAGCGTCTGCACTCTGAACATGAAATATCAAGAAATCCCCACTTCAGTACTCTACATTTGTGTCAGGGTCTATACTTGTAAATGAGCAGACAACAAAGTTTGTATTTTTTAACCTCAAACACCAATGCCGCCAATCTGAGGGGTAGATCTGAAATGAGGGGAAGATGCTGATATTATTATCCAATCATGTGCAAGCTAAAATGCGTTTTTTTAATTTTCCTTGCATTTCCCCCTCGGATCTACAGTGACTGCACTTCCAAGTGCACTTTCAGTGCAATTTTAAGTGCACTGGAAATAACCCCCATTATGTCAAAACAAAACACTGTTTTGCATTAGTGCATACAGTAAACTTTCAACCAAGCCTCTAAAACCAATTGTAACTTTTTTTTTTTCCCATTTTTGATAGAGCAAGGGAGGTTCATAACCAATATCAGATATTTTTTTCACCATCTGCGCCCATTGTGGAGATTTCCATTTACTTCCTGTCCCATAGCCGAACAGGAATCCCTGCAAAGTAAGGTAATTTCATGGGGACCCCAAGGTCACCAGAACAAGTTTCCCCATTAGAAAATCTAACTTCTATTACTTTTCTGGGGACAACCCAATATTTGGGATTTTCTTTTACTTTCACTTTTAATGATAGGACAGGACAAATAGAGAGGAAGAATCTCCCTAATTGGGTCACATATTGAAATAAAAACGGACAAGTTTTCTAATCCTGGATCTACTCTATCCAAAACTAAAAAAAAAAAGTTTTGCGTTTGGTTATACTTTAACTAAAACATTACACCCAAGTATAACTTACGCCCAGGGGTGGACTGACAACTCATGGAGCCCCCGGGCAATAGCAGATTATGGGGCCCCCCGGGCAATAGGAGATTATGGGGCCCCCAGGGAATATAAGATTATGGGGCACCCAGGCAATAGATTATGGGGCCACACAGTATACACACATACAGTATGCATACACAGTATACACATACACACACTGAAAAGGTACTGGAGAGACGGGGCAGCTATAATCTTGGGATTTTTAGACCAAAAGGATGTCGGTAAGGGACACATATTTTTACATACTGTCCCTGCTTTTACTGAGCCTGGCAACCCTGATGGGGCCCCCTAGTGGCATGGGGCCCTCAGGCAGTGCCCGAATGGTCAGTCCGCCCCTGCTTACCCCTCATACAACAACCATAGTCTTTTCACCAATATTAATACTGCCTAGAAAATGACTTGCTCCAAAACAAACCAATGCCCTTATATTTAAACTACAAAACCTTGACATCATACACTCAACACACAAGAAAGAAGGCCACAGAATACAAATATGAAAAGCAATGTCTGCACTAAATTCAACTATTCGTTGCTTTGAAGGTCATCATACTGTGCAGCTTAGAGGCCTTAACCTGCCCAGCGGTATTCCGAGTCTGGCTCGGGGTGAATTTTACATACCAAAAGCGGTAACCCCGAGCCAGACTCGGGATCGCATTGCAGGATACAGGGAGAGTTATTTACCTTGTCCCTGGATCCTGCGATGTGTCCCCGCTGTGTGTGTGTGAGCTGTCATCTCGCTCGTTTGGTGCGATGCACGGGGGCGGAGTTCGGCGCCAAATTCAAAAAAGTAAAAACACAGTATAGATACAGTACTGTAATCTGTAAGATTACAGTATACTGTATCAAATAGAAATAAACAAAAACCAAAAGGTTGACGCTGCGCTAAATTAAATATTGAATTATAAATGTAAATAGCTGCTAGCACTAAATTGTGTACAACAACTTGGTAACATAAAAAAGAAAAAAACAGTGCAGCGCTAGTGAGTGATATTGTGCTCATATAAATTAATAATAAACAAAAAAAGTCATTCTGGAATAAACTGAAAATATAACCAGAATAGGAAAAAACATAAAAATGCAGATGGATATATGAAGAAAAAGTCTTAAAAAGCCACGAAACAAAGTTCATATGACTCTATCCAGTAATTTTCCTTGTGAAAGAGAAGTGGATTGTGCAGACAATGTGAAAGACTCTTGATTGATGTGAGGTAAGCTGTCACCAATACACCCGTGAGGAAGGATAAGATTGCCTGCTTACCAGATGAAAAGACTGTTTTGCATCAGTCTAATAGGGCCTGTGGGAAGTCTGGTCTCCCAATACCTTAGCCGTCAAGATAACCACGGTATAGCTCAGCATACAATCCGAAGAGTCATAAACCAAAAAAAAGAGAAGAAGGACCTCTCATAGCGTATAACGTTTAAAAATAAAAGAGGGTTTAATAAAAATTGCACTTACAATTAGGCAATATAAATACAGCATGGATAGCAAAACGTCTCCGATCTCTTGTTCCGATGCTTCTCGCTACTCGGTCAGGAAAACACAGCCGGCGTTCAGGACGGAACGCGATGACGTCACGGCACCCTACGATCGTTTCGTCGCTAATGGACTTCAACGGGGGAGTAAGCCGGATGTTGACGTCAGCGCGCTAGGTGTTTAAATACCCACGGGTTCCATGTTTGATACTGGAAAACTCGGGGAGAGTCCTCATAGTGACTGAGGGCAAAATAATTGAGTAGCGAGAAATGGAAAAGTGTTCTAATCATGTTGTACATAACGTATCAGATTAATTACACATCCCCTTTGTTCCTAGTGGTCTGTCCAGTGTCCTGTGTGCAGTTTTATATCATAAAAACTGTTCTTTCTGCCGGGAAACTGGAGATTGTCCATAGCAACCAAAAAGTGTCCCTTTATATCAAAAGTGGTTTTAGAGCAGCTAGAAAACAGCGATATTAAATTAGAATCACTTGCAGAATTGAGCGATATCGATTTGTTGGGGAAATTCATCATCAAACACGGCAAGTAATGACAGCGACAATTCTGCAACTGAGCAAATTTCAGTGTTTTTGATTTGATTACATTATTGAATAATTTTTATTATAATTACATTATTATTTGTTATAATTATTTATAGTTATTTATTATATTATAATTTATGATTTTGTGTTTCAAACTTTATCATACCCGGGATTAGAGGTCGACCAATATGGGTTTTTATCTGGCCGATGCCGATATTTAGAAATCGGGGCGACCCGATGGCCGATATATGATGCCGATTTTTGCGGCCGGTATTTTATTCCGATTTTTTTATTTATTTTTTTGGCAGGTGGCACTGGCTTGTGGCACTGATTGTCAGGTTGCACTGGATGGTACTGAAAGATGGTACTAGCAGATGGCACTGATTGGCAGGTGCCACTTATTGGCACTGGCAGGTGGCACTAATTGACACTGGCAGGTGGCACTAGTTAGCATTGGCAGGTGGCACTGATTGGCAGATGGCACTGGCAGGTGGCACTAACAGGTGACACTGGCAAGTGGCACTGACTGGCAGGTGGCACTAATTGGCACTGGCAGGTGGCAATGGATGGCATTGACAGGTGGCAATAGATGGCTTTAGTTGGCACTGGCAGGTGGCACTGGCAGATGGCACTGGCAGGTGGCACTGGATGACAGGTGGCACTGGCAGATGGCACTGGCAGATGGCACTGGCAGGCGGCACCAAGAGGTGACACTGGCAAGTGGCACTGGTTGGCACTGACTGGCAGGTGGCACTAATTGGCACTGGCAGGTGGCAATGGATGGCATTGGCAGGTGGCAATGGATGGCTTTAGTTGGCACTGGATGGCACTGGCAGGTGGCACTGGATGGCAGGTGGCACTGGCAGGTGGCACTGGCAGGTGGCATTGGCAGATGGCACTGGCAGGTGGCACTGGTGCAAAAGAAATGGTGTCACCCCCTCAGTACAGACCCCCTCTCCCTCCAGCATAGACAACCCCCTCGGTGCATACCCCCCTTCCTCAGTACAGACCACCCCCCCTCCTCAGTACAGACACCCCCCCTGCCCCCCCATAGTACAGACACCCCCCTCCCTCAGTACAGGCACCAGAGAGCGGTGTGTGTGTCCCACGAGTGCGGGCCTCTCCTCCTCTGTGGGTGTAAACAGAGAGGAGGGCCGCCGCGCTGGGTGTACCAAGATGGCCGCGGCTCCGGAGCTAGGCCGAAGCTGTGGCTTTTCCTGATACTATGGCCGCGGAGGCAATCCACGGAACACAGTGTGCCGATCCGAAGGGGGTGACCCCTTCGGATCACGGATCAACGGTGATCCGTTGCACCACTAGCGGCCATGTTAAATATCGGCCTAATTTGGATAAAAATCGTCCGATGTCGATTTCTCCAAAACGGCCGAATATCGGCCGATATATCGGTCGACCTCTACCCGGATGTCTACTAGACTCTTGTTTGGACAGATTTAAGCGAGTTGTTCCTAAGAATTACAGGCCTACAATATAAAACGGCAAATTTCCATGCAAAATAATTGTACCGCTTTCAGCACCAAAAATCGAAAAGAATCATATTGCCAGGGAGGTTAAGGAAAGACAAGAATCACGTTTTTTGTTAAGCCTAGAGACAAAAAAATGATTTTGCTTATACCTGATCCTTTTGGGCACAGATTCTTCTAGCACCAGTCAGCTCTGCTTCTAGATGAGCCACTTGCTGCTTTAAACCAACAACATCTACTTTGTGCTTTTGTTGCGATGTAAGAATCTCCATCTGTAGGGAATGCAAAGTCTTTTCTAGTTCTTCAATCCCAAGTGCGTAATTTTTCTGCTGGTCCAGCACTTTCAAAGCTTCAGTTTTTTGATACTCAATGATTCCCTGACATTCTTCTATCTTGGTGTTTTTTTCATTTAGTTGTCCACTTAGAAATGTAATCTCCTTTAAAAAAAAATTATAATAATAATAATAATTCAACCATCTTTGTAAAAATGCCTATCATGTAAGCTGTAGCATTTTTTAAAGGTATTCAAAGAGTAGTTCTAAGCAGTAGGTGAAAGCAGTCGGTGAGCAATACTGGCAAATCCACACAAGGCATCATGTGCATGGGGTTTTGTCAATGTGAATGTAAATACATTGATTGTAACTCAAAAGCAATGAAAACTTGACTGGGTTGCTGACTCATCCATAGTAACACCTTCAGCAAGTGAAATGTTAGACCAAACATTTCAGGAGCGCCTGGAAACATGCTATGCTTGCCTCAGTTCTGAGTCCGAAGTGTATCTAAATAAGTCCTAATATGTGAAAGTATTCAAAACCAACAATTTTCTTTATACTGTGGACACATTCAAGCATTGCTCTCATTAACTGAAAGCACAGAAGCACTTAGATGCAGTGCCAGAGAACAAGCTGTAAAGAAACTCTTATGCCGCGTACGCACGGTCGTTTTTTGTGATGAAAAAAAACGAAATTTTTAAAAATGTCATTTTAAATGACCGTGTGTGGGGAAAACGTTGTCTTATGTCTTCTGAAAAACTACAAAAAAAGAGTGCCGCCGTACGTGCTGAACGTAACCGTGCTTTGCTAGAGCGTTTTAAAAAAACGATGGTGTGTAGGCAACGTCGTTTTTTAAAATGAAGTTTGAAAAACATCGTTTTTTTCATGAGAAAAAATGACGTTTTTTTTTCATCACAAAAAACGACCGTGTGTACGCGGCATTACACATCTACAGGTGTATCTATGAGAACTGTTCATGACACAGAAGATGGAGATTAACTATTGTAATAATCTAGGCAAACACCAAAGAAGATAATAAGCCCATATATAGTCCTGCACCATTCCCCAATACCTGTGAAACAACAGATATAAACAAAGTGATTCCCTCCTTATCAGTACTTGCAGAAGTCTTAAAATAGAAGTTGAGCTTTTTTCTAATCATACTTACCTAGGTGGGTGCATCTGTCCCCTGTTGGCTCTAAGGCTGAGAACTGAGCGCACAAAGACCGCTGATCGCTTGGTTCTTAGAGCTCTGTGAGCAGACAGCTGGTGCCTGTCAGTCACTGTTCTCTGCTCCAACTCCCCCATGCTCACTGAAGTGCTGGGCTGTGGAGGGGGCAGGAGCAGCCGACTCAGGATCTCAGCCAGTCTGGTGCTGGTCAAGGCATGTGGGCGGATCCAAACTTTATTGTTGCAATTGTGCCCAAGCCTGGACCAGTTCTGTGCCGAGAGTGGGCTTCAGCCTGCTGTCTGCTGAAAATGGGTCACAGGAGTGCAGAAGGTACTGCACTCTTGTGATCCACAGGAGAAGTAAAGCCAATTCAGCTTTTAAGAATCGGTACTTTAGAAAAATCTAATAATTTAGCTGAATAATAAATGAGTCACACCATTCATTTCACAGGTTTAATGAATAAGGCAGCAATAATGTGCAAACGGCAGTACACCACAGAAACCAATCACTGATATGAGTGAGTGAGTGAAAAACGTATATATCGCAGCACATGCGAACTGAATCGCCTCTGGGCGATATGACTACTGAGTTGCTATGAGTTACATAGCATCACTGTACTTTGAACTGTATTATAAAAAAGACTCAACTTTCTTCTGGATAAATGTTCCAAAATTTAAATAACTCTTTTAATTGTATTTAAAATGTTTCATAAATGTATTACTAGACCAGAACATTGTAAAGTAGCTTACATGCTGTTGCTTCTGCAGCTGCAAAATCTGGGCACTGTACTCTTCATTGGAATGGCTATGAGTAGTCCTGTACTCCTTCAACTCAGAACAAATCTTTCTTATGTCACTTTCATTCTCAATGATCTGAAAAAATAATCAAACTTTGCTCTGTGAAAAACTGATTGACAGGTTCATTTAAACTACAGCATGTTTTTCTACATGGCTCTTTACTAGGTAAAGTTGAGTATTTAACCATTATTCTTAACCATTACAGAGATGCATGATAAAAAATACATTTGGAACATATAACAAAAGAATATAATATTCATATTAAATTCTGCAAAAAGTTCAAAGTGAATGACAGTTTATTTTTTATTTTTATAAATGTAGTATTTTTATTGGTTTTACAATAACTGTAGATGTTTAACAAGCGTTTGTAATATAAACAGTGATTGTACATACACTGTATAGTGTTTACAGAAGCAAAATAACTGAAGTAAACAACAGAATTATATCCACCGGAATTCGCAAATAAAATAAAAGAATCAGTATCATATTGGTTGCAATACGAGAGAAAAGGTGTTGAATATGCTTAGTACCGTATTTATTGGCGTATAACACGCACAGGCGTATAACGCGCACCCTAACTTTAAGAGGAAAGTTTCAGGAAAAAAACTTTCCACAGCCCCCTGCGTATAACACGCAGGCATGGTTTACCCTCTATTTTCGGGGTAAAAAAGTGAGTGTTATACGCCAATAAATACAGTAATTATAATGTCCATGTATTTTACACATCTACATTTGGTATCTAAAGCCAGGGTTTACAGTTATTTGTAAATTTGACCTGAAAATTATTTTGCAAGTGAGAGCAGTACTCAAATTCTTTATCTAGTTTAAGTTGGTGTTTAACATCTGAGATGTGTGGGACTAAAGAGCTTCTCCATTTGCGCATGATGAGTAGTCTAGCAGCAAACAGTATGTGCATGACCAGAGTTCTGAGGTGGTGTGGAAAGGTTTCTATCCCCAGGCTGAGTAGAGCTAGGGAGGGGATAGGGTTGGTTAGAATTCCTGTAATTAATAAGAGAAAGGTAAATACCATCTTCCAGAAGGGATAAATATGGGGGCACTCCCATAGTATATGTGTGAGCGTACCTAGGTGCCAACAATGGATCTTGTTCAGATTTGCGAATTTGTACAGAATGAGATACCATCTATGAGGATTTTTTTGGGGACAGTTCCTATTAACACATTGAGATGCTTTAAATTTGTAGGCCATGGCTTTATGCCACTGGTATTCAGAAAAGGAGGACTGTAGGTCCGTTTCCCATCTTTTGTGTGCTGAAAGTCTTAATAAATGTGGTTTTGTTGTGTAGGAGGTTATACAAAAGTGTGATGCCTTTCAATTTAGGAGATTCTGGTGTCCGGAAGCTCCAAGCGTTGTCTGGAAGGAGGAGAAGTGTTGGGACTGGATTTTGACAGTTTATTTTTTTTAAGAGAGAGGTGTACTCGTCAATTTATCAGATGGGACCACACTTCCTCTGACGTCACCGGCGGTAACCAACAAAACTGCTTACCGTATTTGCCGGCGTATAAGGTAGCTGGGCATATAAGACGACCCCCTAACTTTCAATTTAAAATGTTGGTTTTGTGCTATACTCACCGTATAAGACGACCCCCTTCCGACTAGTCTGCCAGTGTGCTGGATGTGCAGTAATACCATATGTTCAGAAGCTTTGGTAACATACTGTCTTACAGTATAACGCGCTGAGCCAATCGCGGCAAGCTATGCATTCTATTATTGAATACAAAGCCTGCTTGGATTGACAAAGGCTGTAACATCATCAGCCCATGCCTCTGACTCTCACAGCCAATCCGAGCAGGTTACTGTATTTAGCCTGCTCGGATTGGTAGAGGTTGTTACTCCAATCCGAGCAGGCTATGTATTCATTAATAGAATACATTGCTCACCGGGACTGGCTCAGCGGTGTATACTGTATGTATACAGTATTACCGCACACTCAGCGAGCTGAACATCCAGTGGGCGGCTGGCATATAAGACGACCCCCGCTTTTTTGGTGTAAAAGGTCATCTTATACACCGGAAAATACGGTAAGCTCTCTTTTTCCTTGTCCAACTTGCCCCTGTGACTGGAGGATATGAACACTTGCTCATGCTTGATGGGATTCATTAGAAATCAGCAACGGCACTGGCACTGAAGATTTGTCTTTCCATCACCACCCGAAAAGTATCCATTTACTCTCTTTCTACGTATGACTATATGCTTTGATCCATGTATGGTCTCTCATGGACCAGGATTGTCAACTTGCATACTCTGGATATCAAATTATGGTTTGCAACAGTGAGGGAGATTACAGGACATTGTTTTGCATTCAAATCTATGGTATTTCATGTCACATATATACTGTGATTGTACCTTTCAATTCCATATACCTCCTCTAGACCACTGTTGACCCAGGATGCCATCCCTTCCTCTTTCATATCTCAGCAATTTTCCCCCTTTTGGATACATCAAGGAATTAACAACACCTACTACAATATGCCAGCGTGCCTGTTTCCCAGGATCCAGGACTGATCTCCCTAGGATCAATTTCCCGTTGGGAGCCAACTTAGCTCCACATCCTATTCACATGCATGCAATTTCCATGTTTCAATTTACTATTGCTGCTCAGGATTGAAGATATTGTATTTTTACAGTTTCACATTCCTCACTATATATATATATATATATATATATATATATATATATATATATATATATATATATATATATATATATATATATATATATATATATATATATATATATATATATATATATATATATATATATATATATTACTGTCACTGCATAAGGGCAAGAATGGTGGACATTGAGTTTTTATCACAGTATGATTGACACATTGTGAATGATTCAGTTTTTATTATTGGCTATTCCATGTTTTTGATAAAATAAATTTAGATTTTGTTTCTACTTTTACAGTGGGTTGTGTATTTTCTTTCTTCTTTTTCTTATTCTCTTTTATGTTATTTTAGTCGGTTGAGCCCAAACAGGTTTTTATTATGAGTTTTTGTGGTTTGAAGCAGGACTTAACTGTATCTGAGCACCAGAAACAAAAAACACTATTTAATGCATTTTTTATATTTAAAGTGATAAATCTTTAAAAAAAATTAAATAAATGTATCATTCTTACCTGCTCTGTACAGTGGTTTTGCAAAGAGCAGCCCGAACCTCCTCTTCTCGTGTCCCCAGTCAGCGCTCTTGGTCTCTCCCTCCTGTCAAGTGCCCCCCATAGCAAGAAGCTTGCAATTGGTAGCACCCAGTTCCCAATGACTTCAAACTAACTGGAGGAAAGTTCAAAACTGACTGAAAGGGTATTTGAAATAAACTTTTAGCAGAGGAAGTGAGCCAGTCAACAGCTCACTTACATAATAGGTGAACGTGACTTGAAAAAGGAGGCCAAGCCTCCGAAACGCATCTGACAACCGTGACACTCCTAGCGCCTCTCTGCCCCTCCTCTGCTTCTCTGAGTCCAGGCAACAGAGTGTGGCGCCAGCTGGTCTGGGCGCATGTGCAATAGCATCGGCATGCCAATGACAGGCATTCCCGGCCATAGCTTACAGGAGGCTCCATTGAGAGCTCACACAGCCCTGGATCTTACAGCAGTCAATCAGAAGAGGTGCTAAGGGTTGAGACATGCTTGTTTTATCTGGAATCATGTGAGTGCAATTCTTGGTGGCATATTTATATTGTTTCATCAATAAACTGAATTACACTAGGATGGCCATGCACTCTCTTCCACTTGTTTTGAGCCAGTCAACAGTAAATGTCTTAAAACATGCTTGGGACAACCATAAATCTATACTCAGACAAAAAAAGTTATTGAAATAAATAAATAAAAAAACAAACAAAAAAATGGGCAGACTCAATGGACTACTCTGTCTTTTTTCTAAAGTTACTTTTCTGTTTCTATGTAACTTTCTATGCAACTTGTAAGGAACTAACGTCGTACAAGCACAAGCACCATCATGCATTGACAAGTATGCTGAAATGCATATTATATGTTTTAAAAAAAATTAAAGACAAAGAAACTGGAATTCATAGGCATTTTCTTTAGCACCCACTTCCTACAATTAGCAGCTCCTGAAGACAGCAGGGGAGATGACTTAGCTAGCACTACTACTGGAATGAGGCAGGAATAGCTTTTACTATATGTGGCCCCCAAGTTACAGGACAGGAAAGTCTAAGGCTGGATTCACACCTATGCGAATTCAGCCAAAAATTCAGACTGAAATTGAACCTGAAACGGTGAACCAGGACACATCGGACCCCTGCTGTAAGCAGCATTGGGGCAATGGTTTGAACCCAGTCTTACAGTTGCTCACCAGAAAAAACAGGAAGCACACCCCCCCCCCCTCCAACATGGGCAAACAAATCTATAAAATGCTGCATACTTTTTCAGCAATGCAGAAGATGGTACCTGCTTGGCTGCAACAAAGGAGGAAAGCAGGGGAAACCGCATGTCATGAAGTGTCATACAACACTTTATGCAAGTGTTCATGTCTGCCCTCTGTAGTAGAAATGCAGGTCAGAATAGTAGTGTCTTTTATAAATCCACCTCTGAGAGAAAGTGTCATTGAAAAGACAACTGCTTCAAATGACAAGCACAGCATGAATACATAGTGACATATTGCTGACAGCTAGGTGCTCCCAAACACAGTGAATGTTATCTTGAGGGGGCTTTCAGTGGTGCAAAATGTTCAACCAAAGCAGTTGTCTCTGTGGTGTAATATGAACACACATAGCACCCTTGAATGCAGGCACAACAGACAGGGATATGTAAAATGACACACATTTGCCATATGTTACAATATCATTGTGTGCATTTGATACACAATACACTACCTGCTTTTGTAAATGATCAACCTTTTCTTTCATCATTCCAGCCAGCTGTCCGTACTGCTGGTACTGCTCTTTGTTCAATTTAACATCGTCCTTGGAGGAATTCAACTCTGCAGTTAACTGGTCAATCAGGTGTTCAAAGGTTTCTACCTGGTCGCACTTTTCCTTATTCTGACGCTGAAGAATCGATACTTCAGCTTCCAGACTCTGAATGGTTTCCTTTTTGTTAGCAATCTAGCAAAGAAAGAACAGAGAAAAGAGATACTTTTACAAATTAAATGGAGCTTCTATGCAATAGAAAATACTTTTTCATTTTATTTTTAAAGTTAACATGGGTTCTTTTTTTTTTCAGTTACAGCACCACACACACACTAAACGTTAATGGTACTGTCACTTAATAAATTAAATGTGCAAAAAAACACTGATCCCCTGAGGCTATAGAGTAGCTACATAACTATATATCTTTTTAATTACACATACATATAGTGCAAGCTAAATGCACATATATGCCGCGTACACACGATCAGGCTTTAGCCCAGCCAAATCACATCGGAATTCTATATCTAAACTCCGATGGAATTCATCTAAATTTCTGATGAAAAAACTCAGATGGGGCTACACACGAGCGGAATTTTTTTTTTCCATTGGAAATTCCGATTGTGTGTACGGGGCATTAGCGTATGTGTTGAATTTTGTTGTGGAAACATTAAACTCCCTGTCATATTTTTGTTCTATTTGGTCTGGTGACCTTTTTGAAGAGGAATAAAAGTGACAGCCGTCTAATGCCCCGTATCACAAACACAATCAAAATTTCCACCGCAATAAACTCAGATGGATTTTTCTGATGGAATTCCGTTCAAGCTGTCTTGCATACACACTGTCACACCAAATTCCGACCATCCAAAACGCAGTGACGTACAACACCACTACGTTGAGCCAAGAAAAATGAAGTTCAATGCTTCCGAGCATGCGTCGACTAGATTCTGAGCAAGCGTGTTTTTTTCTCCGTCGGAGTTCAATACAGACGAACGGAATTGACAGTTCATTGGCTCTTGTTCCTCCTCCTCCCCCCCCCCTGCTTCCAGTTTCGGGGTGGGGGGGGGGGTGGGGGGTTGTTCTGATCCATCTGCTTCTGCCCTTGGTGCTTAGAGGAAACTGTGCGGTTTCATAATTTTCTCCCCTACCTTTACTTACTGTGAAGAGCATTGCAGCAGGAGCACACGTCCTCACTTTCCCCCTTGTGCCTCTGGAGGTGCCAATTCCTTTCATAGAGCCTGTTTCATCACCCCTCCATGTGCACATGGAATCATGGATTTGAAATCCTTGTGCAGCAGTTATTATATTTCACAGAATAGGGACTTATGCTGTGCAGTGTGAGCTGGACTGCAAACATATGTAACACAGCTTCTGGTTTGCTGTCCTGTACTGTGTACAGCTAAGCTGTGTGTATTAGTTATTATAGGCATGACAATCACTGTTGCTGTGGTTATTACTAAAGAAATGTGCTGGCTCCACCTGACTCCTCCCATAGGCCAATTCATAGTAGGATGAAAGGCATATATTCCTTTTTTTCGCATAATTTAACCCCTTCACGCCAAAGGGTAAAACAAATCTTAATGCCCAAGCACAATTTTGCAGTGCTAGTAAAACCATATATATCATCACAACTACTTTGTACATCCAGGTGGATTATACCTTGGTTTTTTTCAGGACAAATTGGGCTTTCATTTGGTAGCAAATGGTTATGGTTATCAAAGAAAAACTGGGCCAAAATAGTTAAAAATAAAAAAAATATTTTTTAGCTTTATATCTATTTTTACTACTCTAACCTCCAACCCAAAATAAATTTCCCTGCTCCTGACAATCACAGCAATGGCACATATATGTATGTTATTATTATTATTTGTAACCGTAGTACAGCCCAAAAACACACTTACAGTAACTGACAAAAATATACTATAAATATATGTGTGCGCACTGCGCTAATGAAAAACACCTATCTGTGCTGCTACTTAATATTCAATTAATATGCAAATGAGGTGAAACAAATGTCAATGTAAAAAAGAGAGAGAGAGACAAATAATTGCACAGTAGCGCACTAAATTGATCCATAAAACTCCTAAATATTAACATTGCGAAATAATCAACATAAAACACCCATACATAATGAAAAAAGTGTCCATATGGCATATCCAAAAATATATATGCTCCAACCTATGCAAAACAATATGGTAATACAGTCCAACTTAAAGTGATGAAGAAATAGTGAAACAAAATCTCATTGATCCACCAAAATCCTTCAAAGTAATGTGTGCCAATTCCACTCCCTTAAGAATAAAGCTCACCAGATGCTGTTGCCATTTACTCTCGTGTCTGGCAAATATTGTCTTATTAGATGTTATTGAAGAGTCGCTGTTACACGCAATCTCCATCCAGATTAAAAAAGACACTCTCCACATGTAGGTATAGAAATTGAGACAGAGCCTCTAATAGTGTAAAAAAAAACCTTAAGTAACTTAAAGGTTCAAAATCGCCTTATTAAAATTCAAAATATGCCAGGTGACTCAGTGTGGCGATCTCCTCATAGCTTCCTTCGTACATGTGGAGTCACCGTCTCAGTGTTGCCATGTAGCCACTTCCCAACGCGTTTCGTCATGTCAGACTTCCTCATAGGGCACAGTGATGGCACACATCACTTTGGTGAAGGTATTTGGTGGATCAACAAAATTTAGTTTCACTATATTTTTATCACTTTAAGTTGGACTGTATTACCATATTGATTTGCATATGTTGGAGCATATATATTTTTTGGATATGCCATATGGACACTTTTCATTATGTATGGGTGTTTTATGTTGATCATTTCACAATGTTAATATTTAGGAGTTTTATAGATTAATTTAGTGTGCTACTGTGGAATTATTTCTCTCAATTTTTTTTTTACATTGACATTAGTTTCACCTCATTTGCACAAAAATATACTGACCTTGACCTTTGACCCAAACACTAATCTTGGCACTGACCTAGATCAAACCTTGATCAGGGTATTTTTTTTTATATTTTGTTTGTAATATTTATTTATCTGGTTTGCTTTTTTTTCTCTCTGCAAGTAGAGACAAAAGGGGTTGATTTACTAATGGAAAATCCACTCTGCACTTCAAGTGCACTTGGAGGTGCAGTTACTGTAAATCTGAGGGAAAGACCTGCTGATTTTATCATCCAATCATGTACAGCAAAAATGCTGTTTTTGTTTTCCTTGCATGTCCCCCTCGGATCTACAGTAACTGCACTTCCAAGTGCACTTGTAGTGCAAAGTGGATTTACCTTTAGTAAATAAACCCCAAAGATACAATGCATCTTTCCTCTCCATTCACAGAGAGAGGAATACAAGGGCAGGCTTTACAGTGACTGATCACTGTGATAGCCAATCACAGGCTATCACAGCAAGCAACTGACCTGGAATCAAGAGTTCTGGGTCCCGATCAATGCCCCCAGTCTCTGTGCTTGGATCAATAAAAAAAATTAGGAATTGATGCAGACTGAAATTCCGCTTCAATATGGCAAGAATGTTTGCTACCAATGCACAACATCTTTACAAGGGCCTGTTACTGTATTGCTAACAGCATAATACTGTTCCCGACATATTATTTCTGGCTGCCAAAAGGCCAGGGACTTAAAAACTGTCACTCTTGCATTAAGTGCATTTTTATGACTTAAATGAGACACATTCATAATACTTAATGAACATATAAATTAGATTGTCATCACCATGCAATGATACAGATTGTTATGAATGGAAACACTGTAACAATCACGGCATCACTGCCCCTGAGCATTGCAGCAGTTATGCTGGGACTCCTGCCCAGATTTTTGCCTTTCTCTGGATGTTTCTAATTTCTTGCGTCTTAATCAAGTTCACAAATTAACACAATCATCTGATTGTTCCTTTTCATAAGGTCTATCCTTTAGATTGCAACTTAATGGTGCTGGGGTAAGGTGACAGGGGAATTCCCTGCAGAACTAACACTGATGTAATGAATCTTGGAAATGTGGATTTCCTGGTCTGAAAGTTTGTTTAAAATGTACCAATTAGGTTCACTGCAAGTCATGAAGTCAAGTACAAAATATACGTGATTACAAAGTAATCCATAGAGCAGTGTTTTCAAATGCATATACACATGCCCTTACACAAATACATATCACATTAAATTGGGCTCCTTTGACAGCATGGCTGTTTTTCGCTTGTAGGTACAAAAATGGGCTAGAAGTGTCCACTACTGTGTAATACAGTGTTTGAATTTTCAAGCATCTTTTAGAGCAGTGTTCAACTGTATTTAGTGAAGCTTTGCAAAAATCTGGAAATGCAAACATGTAACACATATCTCAATTGCAGCAGAAAACTAAAAATCAATGTATGCTATGTTTGACTTGCTTCTGAGTCCTAAACAGGTCTACACAAATACTAGGGTGAAGGGGAAAGAACGCAATCTACAGGCCTCTGGGCATAGGGAAAGGTAATGGCACAGGTACCAACTACAACAACCATTGGGGAAAAAAAAACACTAAAGAAATCTTCTGTGCAAAGAAAAAACATTAAGCCTTACCTGTCTAGCTACCCAAGCCATCAAGAATTCCCTGTTTTGTAGAAATACCTTTCTCAGTAGTTTCATCCGCCATTCTCTAATATTACTTCAGAATACAGCAATGGCATAAGAGGGAGGCAAAGGGAACCAGGCATCTGACACACTTGAAAATGTACATGTGCACGCACACACACGGCCATTATAACACCTAACTACTTATATCAAAGAATTACAGTAGCACCAAATAAACATAGTGGAATTTCTAGGGCATTATTATAGTGCAGTTCTTCTCAACCATAAATGTCATCTTGAAACTGTAAAAAGCTGAAACATTGGTGGCAATTTACCTTCATTTATATATATATATATATATATATATATATATATATATATATATATATATATATATATATATATATATATATATATATACACACACACACACACACACACACACACACACACACACACACAGTGGAACCTTGGATTACGATCATAATCCGTTCCAGGAGAATGCTTATAATCCAAAGTACTCTCATATCAGAAGCCTCGTACAAACGACCGAGGAACTCGACGGGCGAAACACATTTTAGTTCCTTGTTAGGCTGTCGAGGAACTCGACAAAGGCAAGTTTCTCCATTCCCATCGAGGAAATAGAGAACTTGCTCTCTTTTTGGCTCGTCGAAAATGTATACACGACTGGTTTCCTCAGCAAAAAAATATCTCCCAATATCTCCCAGGTTTTTGCCGAGAAACTCGGTCGTGTGTACGAGGCCAAAGTGAGTTTCCCTATTGAAGTCAATGGAAATGAAAATAATTTGTTCCGCATTGACTTCAATGGCATGCAATATCGTATTTTTCCTTTATACTATCTTCTATCCCCTTCTCTGGCCTTCAGCACTGGGCCTACTATTCAAATTTGATTAATCTTTTATAGACAGGCATGTTGCCCAATCCCAGGCTTACACTCACCAGATCGTAACCAAGAAACCCTTCTTCACACTGTCGCCCCCCCATGTTCTGTTTTAAAAGTTTATAATAGTTAAGTTTAGGCCTCTGCACTGATAAGATAGTCAATATTCACATTTAATACAGTCTTTAATGTAGGATTCTAATAAGTGTACGGGCTCAGCCAACAAGTACTTGATGACACTTAATGCAGTGGACTTTGTCATAGAAGTTTGTTTTGCATTATTGTTTTTCTTTATATGTCATCTATCCGGTTCCATGTCTATTAATGTAAGTGATTCACTATAACTGTGAACAATCAAGAAATAAAGTATTTAAAAGAACCTACAGCCAAATTGTAGGATAAGCAGCATAATAATCTAACACAGCTTTGATAAGAGGGGTTGCTCTCCTTATTTCTTGAATTATACAAATGCTCTTACAAATGTCTGGAGGCATGTTCTTTAGAAAGTGAAATCTCAAATATTCATAACATTACACATACCTACCAAATAATAACTTCAAGTATACTCTGCAGTGTCTAAACAATACATGTACATCTGTTATGGACATATGCTTCCCCCTCCCCTTGTGCCAGTGGAGCCCATATGTCGGACACGCATGAAGTGAAGTTATAAGGTAGTATTCAAACTTTTATGGCATATGCTCTTAGCTGTCAGCCAGACTATGGCCTTAGATGGGCAGGCTGCTTAATGATGCAAGTGACACTACCTTGGTTGAGAGACACTTTTCATAAATGCTCCTGTACACTTGAAAAACCCCCTTAAAAGCTTCTGCCAAAAAAATGAATACTTTAACATAATCATGACAAGACATAGTGAATGCAAGCTTTACACCCCTCAAATACAGTTCTGAGAAACTACAAAGGAAATAAAGCCATTGTTCATCATTTTATCATATCATCCAAAAAAAAATGTATATCAATGAGGAAAAACAGCCACAAAGTAAGCTATAAATATATATATAATATATATAATTTTTTTTTTTACTCTATCTGATTAATGCAAATAATCAAGATTCCTTTTCTGAGCAATTGTTTATTGTATGAACTAGGATTCATAATACTCTATAGATAACCTCAGAAATGTTTGAACAACTCTTCATTGTTAGGAACTGTGTTGCAGCTTAGTCTATAGCATGCACCTATGAAATGTGCTCTGTAATGTAGGCATGTATCATTTTCATGCAAACTGAAACAAACCCATTTATATCTAGGCCAACCTAAAGCCCAGGTTCACCCTGGGCTTTAGGTTGCCCAGGGTAAACCCTGAAGCCTGAAATCGGTGCAGCGCCGCAGATGCGCCATTGCACCGATTAGGACGATGCCATTGCCAACAATTGCCGGCAAATGCCGCCTATTCGAGATGTGATTTGACATCTCAAATCGTACCAGTGTGAACCAGGCCTAAAAGACAAATCGGTGTTAAACGATGAACCAGAGTGATAAATGCATGCATTCATGACAAATGCTCCTGACTTCAAAGTGATTTTAGTATATTTACTAAACTTGTCCCTGGATTTTAATTTTGACCACCTGAATCTTAAAACCTAATTGTTGTTTGCATTTTTTTTATAGTATCTGTTAATATTATAATGGCTTTTAAAATAACAGGTACTGATGTGCAGCAGTTAAAACACCAACAATTATGTTCAGCTTAATAAGTAATATTCAGGGATTTTGAGAGAGAGAGAGAGAGAGATAGCAAAAGTTGCATAGGACAATTGAAAAACAAAAAAATCTAATACCTGTATCCCAGGTCCCCAAGTAGGAACACCTAAAAAGTGCCTAGGGCAACCATGGTGCTGAAGTGCAGGCACCTTGTCTATGTGGCACCCATGTGGCCTGGACTTATGTCCAAGGTAAGATTCATGACAAGATTCTGGAAATGGTAAGGCGGTTAAAACAATCAAAGGTCACCTGAAATCTGACTTTCTGACAACAAACACTCTTCCAATTAAGAAGTTTGCAGGTTTAGCCAAGTGGCAGCAGTGTCTCCCAGACTTCAATTGATCCCCAATGCTAAAGCTAAAGTTCTAGTTCCAAACAATTTAAATAATGCTAAATAATGGGGTGTATATAAATGGTTATTTTTGGGTCCAATCAATGCAATTTAAATGTTAAATACTAGAGCCTTGATCGGCAGTAGAGGCCCTGGTCTTTGACAGCTGAATAACAGGGGCAGGATTTAACCCAACTTTACATTTTTTATTTCTTTAAATGGCAAGCTCCTGTGTATATCCTGAGCCTCAGCAAATGTACCTTTACTGTCATTGGCCTATAAAGTTTAACAGTTTTGAATGACTGATAAAAAAACAAGATTCAGTGCTTCAGTGGTGCAACTGAAAATTCCCTTGACAGTTTTACCCTAAGTTTTAATGTACTTTTATTTTGCTAGGGTTAGTATACTCTGCGTTAGTCCCGCATTTCATAAAAATCAGCAATGCAACTACCATTATGGTTAATTCAAGTTGCATGTCTAATTGTGTGCGTAGGAGAATCACTAAGATGCCCAAGAAATTGGGAAACCTGAGCTACACTAAAAAGCTTGGGCAATTATATTTCATGGAAAAGAGTAAGCCAAGAGACTATATGATTGCTGTACTTTTAAATGCATACAAAAACTGACACAGAGGAACTATTCACAGGGATCTGGTTGGTGGGGGATTAACTCAAATTAAATAGAAATGGAAGGAACTCAAAATATTTGTGGCTTTCTGAACAGTATTTATTTTACTACATAAGATAACTGGAGATACGTCTGCTCCAAACACTGTCGATGTTCCTGCTTTTATTTGAAGCTAAATTTGGCATGACAGAATGAATGCGGGATACTCTTGAAGCTGGCTGTGGGTAACAGGAGGTTGAATTTCATAGACGTTCACTTGTGTTTTAGAATAATCATTTATAAGAAAGAAAAAAAATAGATTTGTCTTTGCTTTATTTGCAACTGAAAACAATGTATAATGACTTTCATTTACAGCACATCCCCTTCAAACAGGCTGAACCACCTAGAAATACAACTGGCTTTGGACACAGGATGGAGGTTAGACATGTATTGCTCTGTGATGCAACTGTTTGATGCCCCCCCCCCAAAAAATGGAGCACCAGCCATCTCTGTATGGTAAAAAGCCAATATCTCAACTCGTACGTTGTTGGAAATGTATGAACAATTTAAAACCTCCCTACGATTCTAAAAGTTTGGAAAAAAGTCTGGCAAAATACTGGCCAGATTTGCCAGAGGACCCCATTCTCCTACTTTAATCCAAAAACATATCACTGCCCAAAACCAGATGGTTTCTACCCCTGAGGATATAAGTATATATTCCAAAAGTATCTCTCCATATCACCAGGGCATTGACTTTTTTCCTAAACTCAAACAAGCTTTTGGTTACGAAGTCTTAACTTGATATTCTCAATGACCATATTACTACTTAACATGGCCACCATTTCGGGGCCAGCTTCGCTGAAAGCAACTGGACCTGATGAGTTCACCCCCAAATTATTTAAGGAAGTCTCCTTGGAATCTTTATAATAGGTAACATGACCTATATCCAGCTAACTGCTAAGAAAGGCAGAGACCCTACCCTTCTCGACTCCCACAGGCCCATCGCCTGAACATTTTCATTGTATTAGTGAGACACAACTCTGGAGGAATAAGAATAGGAAATAGGAAAAGAAGACAGTGGCATTGTAAATCTGGGGGGAAGGGGAGTGTTAAATGTAGGCAGATTTAGAACCACTAACAAAGTAACAAAGTCGGTAAAAGCCTACAACCAAAGCTAGGTTCATATCTGTCTTCTAGCAGCCAATAGATGCATCCTGAAAAAGATGTGCGATCCCCAAGAACCCACCATTTCGGAAGCCTCAATCCACTATAGAGTTGCTAATTAAAAACTAAATGCAGTACTTAATCCTGATGTTGAGTCCTCTAAATTCTTTCACAAATGGGAAATCTCTATAGTAGCTACCTATAGCAAGGGGGAGGTGGCACAACATCTTCATCCAACCAATTGGCAATAGTTCATCCTTGTTCTTTTTCACTGAAGTTACTCTCCTTTTGGATATTACCTTAATTATTGTTACAACTACTTGTTTCTTTATATATCTCTAGTCGTGTATCCGATACTTAAGCCATCCACGCCCCCAGGCTTCCTAACCCATATTGTATTATATGTTCACCATTGAGTTATTGTGGATTTTGATTATCTTTATCCATATATTCTGTCTTATATTTTTGTGGCTTATTGTACAAAGGTTAGGAATTTGTACTATTCAGAGGTGCATTAACTTACTACATGTTTACTATGTAAAAAGGGTTTCTTCTCTTTTAAATGTTCATTAAAAAAATGTTGGGGTAACATACATTTTAAGGTACCATAGTGTAGAAAAACTTTGGAGGAGAGGAAAAGGACAAAAGTTCTCTCTCTTTTATATATCACTAGCTTCTGACTGACCAAAATTGTGAGATTGTGTGTATTAGAAAAGCAGGACAATGAGCCATATGAGTTGGAGGTAACATACAGATAGAGAAATTAAGGCTTGCAATAGCATTTAATGTGAAAATACAGATTCTACACTTGTGCGATATTCATGTTTGAGAACTGAACATTCTAATGAGAAAACTGCCATGAGGCAAAATTACAAAGGCATTTAAAATAATTCATGCCCATTAGTGAATTGACCCTTTAATCATTACAACCATTCCGCAGCTTGCTTTTATGATACAACTAGAAGTCATACAGCCCTTATACACAATGAGAAAACAATGTCTGTATAGCCACCACAGTATGCACAGAAACAGCTCAATGCAATCGTTTTTAATCACTGCTGGCCAAATTCTTCCTCCTACAAGATCGCAGCTGCCTTTCTGCTGTCTGTCAGGACTATTGGGCACACACGTGCTCTGTCACTTCAATACTCTTGTGCAGAGCTGGGTTACACAAGTCATTCCTCAAGTGTCTCCTTTTCCAGGTATCTACATACACGCAGCTCTCAGCTCCTCTCCCTGAACAGGAGAATTCATGATCACAAAAACATCTTTGATTTGAACCAGTGCAAGAAGAAAGATAAAGTATGCAGCAAATGTGCTACAGAGGTAACTATAGGGCAGTGATGGTGAACCTCAGTACCTAAGAGGTTTTGGAACTACATTTTCCATGGTATTTGTGCACTCTGCAGTGTAGCTAAGCATCATGGGACATGTAGTTCCAAAACATCTGAGGTGCCAATGTTCGCCATCACTGCTATAGGGAATGTACAGCAATATGTGAATATAGAATTTAGGCATACAATCTGCATGTTCCAGGGCTCCAACTAATAATGTATGGAAAAAATGACAATGATCAACAAACATGCTATGGTTTAACTATTTATTGAAATGGCGCATTGGTATGGCTGGCAAAATAGGTTCGCAATAAAGAATAATTTGCATCCATTTATATTACAGTAACATATTTCAAATGTATCAGAAATGTGTGAAAATCTTGCACTAATTATAAGTGAAGACTGCTGCACTTTTAACACTCCTTGGATACAAGAAGATAATGGCAAACAAAATTAAAATATAAAAAGGTTGCGCTGTCTCAAACGAAAAAAAAAAAAATAATCAAAAAACTATAACAAACACAGTGTATCAACTGGTGATAAATAAAGAGCTCAATAAACAAGTGTCCATGTGTATTAAAAATTATTCCATTGTTTTTCCAGCAACTGGATGTGCTATCCACCGTTCCCAGTGATAATAAAGTATACCAATCCAAATAGAAATTAAATTGGCCTCTTACTAACTCTAGATTCAAAGGGCCAAATTCTCAAAAGAGATACGCAGGCGGAACTGCTGTTCAGCCTGCGTATCTCTGTGCCTAACTTTGGAAACGATCCTCAAAAGGATTTTTCCAAAGTTAGGCAGAAGATCTGACATCTGTAAGACACTTACACTGTCAGATCTTAGGATGCAGTACCGCATCCGCCGCTGGGGGCATTTCGAGTCGAAATGCCGGCTAGCGTATGCAAATGAGTACTTAAGCAGATCCACAAAGCTTTTGTTTTCTGCGTAAGTTCCGATTTGCTTGCGCAAAATTAGGGCTGGTTTTACAATGTGGAAAGTTAGTACACCTTGTAAAACCAGACCTTTTTTTCGATCGCAGCGTTTTTTTTTTAAATTTGAATTTTTTTTTCCGGCGCGTATTTTTTTTTTTCACCCGTCGCAACTTTATTGTCCCGTCGCAATCCACAAAGCCCGGCGTAAATTACGTTCGCGCGCTGCACGTCGGGAAAATTACGTCACACGCATGCGCAGTACGGCCGGCGCGGGAGCACGCCTCATTTAAATTGTAATCGCCCCCCGGAGAGGAGGACCGCCTTGCGGCGGAGGCACTTAAGTTACACGGCGTGTAATTTCTAGGTAAGTGCTTTGAAGATCGGGCACTTAGGTAGAAATTTAACGCCTGTGTAACTTAACTGCTGAAAGTTAAGTTAGGCTACGTTTTTGGGAATTTGGCCCTATGAGATCATCTAACGCATGAGGTAAGATAATGCCTGATCAAATTCTCTGTGTGTCTCCCGACCTCCAAGATGGATGGATGGATAGATTCAACATCTCCCGGCTCAGCGTCTGCACACCGCCCACTCTGGACTGCTCACTGTGCTTCACTCAGGTGTGTATGCCAGATCCTGCACACACACACCTGAGTGAAGCACAGTGATTGTCCCGAGTGAGGCAAGCTGTGCTGGGACGCTGTGGAGTACATTTTCGGTTTGGAGTACACAATCAGCAGTGGCCAGGCATGAGGAGGTGGCCAGGCATGAGGTATTTACTTACCTTATACGTTAGATGATCTCTTATAATCTAGATATCATCGAGAGTTGGTAAGAGGCCAATTTAATGTTCATTTGGATTGTTATACTTTATGATCACTGGGAACGGTGGTTATCACATCCAGTTGGTGAGATACCAATGGAATCATTTTTGATACACATGGACACTTGACACTATAATTTTTTAACATATTTCAACCAATTGCTCCTTTTTAGTACATTTTAAATACATATTTTTGTTTGATATGCTTTTATTGTACAAGTATAAACTTTTTAATATTTGGAAAGTGGACATTTTGGAAGAATTTACCTAAAGCTGGTTTCACTAAGCTTGAGAACAGCTGGTCTGCAAAGGTACCTCCAGAGGTAGCTACCAACTAGGGTCAGATAACCTGAAACCCTGACAAAGCCCCTCACTTATTTTATACATGGTTTGCATGTTGTAAATACTATAGGAAAGGCTAAATGGAATATTTGCTTCTCACAAGGATTCAAATTATAGTTTGCATTACATTGCTGAGAAAGAAGACTCAACGGGGTTGATTTTCTAAAACTAGAGAGTGCAAAATCTGAAGAAGCTCTGCACAGAAACCAATCAACTTCCATTTTTTTTTTTTTTTTTTTGTCAAAGCTTAATTGAACAAGCTGAGGTTAGAATCTGATTGGCTACATGCACAGCTGCACCAGATTTTCCACTCTCAAGCTTTAGTATATCAACCCCAATGTCTCTTTGGAAATGCTGCCAAATTAACTAAATATATTTTAGCATCTCTGAATATCAAAAGCTGACAACTGGATGCCAATTGATTGTTAAAACCTAACCAGTATTACATAATTAATACCTGTATGTTTTATTATGTGTTTCTATACCCTCTCTTAGTAAAACAGTCCATATGTAAATCAACCCTGTTTTTATGTGGCTACAAGTGATACACTTTAAACTGCTCCATTTAGAAGAAAAGGACAAAGAACTGGGTAATTATACAATATAATAACTAATAGCTTTACTGCTCCATCCTTAAAAGGAGAATATGATAACATGGAGATTGTTTAAATGTCTAATGTAGTCTGTCAAGGATGCCCTAGAAACATTTGTTAACAGTTGATAAAATTAATTACGGTTATAAAAGTAATCTGATTAAAATCCCAACTACAAAGGAACTCTGCACAAATTATGCAGTGTTCATTTGCTGTCCAAAACCTGTTATTCTCTTCAGATGTCTCAATTACATGACAATATGAAACAAAGCCAACTCTCTTGACTTGTTCTAACAGTACCCAAATGATTCTTGGCATGTGTTCCTGGTCCCTCGAGTGCTCTAATTAGCTAAGATCTCCTCAATTGTTTTAGTTATAATTAGCGAGCATATAAAAGTAATGACGTATCACACAATGGCGCTGAACAGTAATTACCTTATTTTTTTTCTTCACATCAATGTTCCTAGCCGTGCTACCCTACAACACACTTCCTCCGGGCAGTGGTGCTTAATTCGTCGCTCATTACACAGAAGGCATACTACAACCTGGCACGTGGCCATGTTCTAAATTCCATGTGTGGAATGAGCAGTTGGATGGCAGCCAGCATTATTTATGAAACAAACAACTGTGCCATGTGCAGATCTGGCCCATGAGCAGTTTATTGGTAACAAAGCAGTTCCATTATTCAGCATACCAATATGGGAAAGTCATTTGTAGTTTCAAAATTATCACCGCACTATGGAAAGCATGCATACTGCTTTGCTTATAACTTTCTCATTTAAAGTTTTATTGCTTTAAAAACATTAAAGAGCAATTCCAGGCAATGGTGGTAAAGCGATCGGCAACTAAAGACATCCAGCAATCGCTGCAACTGTGCTTAGGGCTAAATGTCAATTTGCCTTAAAGTACTATATATGTACTTTAATTAATTCACTAAAATCTTAAATAAATTTTAACTTGCTAACGTAATTTCAATATTTTTTACTGACTCAATTCCTTGGATATCTTTTTATATTTTGCACTTTCCTCTTTTATATAGTTCAACTACCTTTTCCCGCAAATCCTTTGACAATTGTTTTGCTTTCACCATGACTCAGAATCCAGAAATGTCAGTGCAGCACTGGATGAAACATGTAAGGGTCTGCATGTTATCTGGCCAAAATCATATAGACTTTTGATCGGGGTCATTTGGGTAGTTTCTGTTGCCATTATGATATAAAAAGAGTAAACACAGTTGATTGATAATAAATGGCTTTAGCCAAACACTAACCACGAGTGAGAAATGTTTTTATGTTATCATTCATATTCTCTTAAAAATGGCCAAGAAATCATAAATTCTGCCAGGGTTTGTAAACATACAAGCACAACTGTATATGTGTATACACTGTGTATATTAGTAACAAGTAGAACAAAAATGACATAAAATAGCTGTACAAAAATAAATATCAAAATAACGTGATTGTAAAGCTTTGCTTTTTTTTTTTTTTAACTAAATAAATATGTCCCCACAAGAATCCCCCTTACATCAGGGTCCCCACCAGAGTACCCCATTTCATCAACTGTCCCCATCAGTTGCTCTGATCAGAGTCCAGCTTACATCAGTTATCACAATCAGACTGTCTGATGGATCAGTGGATGCACTCTCAGATCTGGGAGGGCACAACTAAAATCTGAGGGGGCACAGCCCATCCCAGCACCCTCTAGACCCGTGCCTGGCTGGGTGAAATTTTGCCTTTCCTTTTTTTTAGGCTGAATAATGTTACTAAACTTGACCTTGCTCTGCACTTTGCTTTCCCTGTTCCAAAGCTGTGCACATGCCTGTTTCCTTATCAGTATGGAATCCTAAGAAAGTGAGACCTGTAACTCCCAACTAATACAGGATGAAGACCTTAAAGCTGAAATTACAGGAAACCTTAAAGTCCTCAACCAATCATTATGTCCAGGGGAAAAATGGACTTGCTTGATCCTCCACCCCTGCAGGCTCCTTTGCACTGCTAGACTAGTCCCTGCAGCTTATTTGCAAGGTCCTTTGACATAATCTACACTGATGCAGGGACACTAAGAAACAGTGTACTGCTGGAGAATGGGGAAGGGCCATCTGCCAGGGAGAGGATCAGGTATGATGAACAGGGATGGCCCATCCATTAAGGGTGCACGGGCACTGGCCCCTTGCAGGATGACAGATGCATGAATTCCAATGGGGGGCTGTTATTTTGGGCACCTGATTAGAGCCAGAGGCTCTAATGGGCTTCACAAATAGGGTTGGTTTAGGATTCAGAGCCCACCCAAGTGTGTTACAATAGCGAATTAATATTCGCTTTTGAAACACTGATCCTTCTTCCAGGCAATCAAGAAGCAGGTCTTGAGACCCATCACCTGATTGGCTGAAAGGACAGCCAATCCTATTGGATGCCTAGGAGGACGGGAGGAGGCGCACGGCAAAAGTGAGGAGGAGGAGGAGGAGGAGGAGAAGACACAGGAGCCACTGCCCGCCACCTGCCACCTAGATGGGGTAAGTGCTGGATTGACTGGAAGACAGCAAGCGGTCACCGGGAGGGGGGGGTGTGGGTTTTCCTCCCACCCCCCAAAAAAACCTGTGACGAATCCTATTTAATTTATTCATAAACGACCTAAAGGATGGGCAATAACTTCTCTGCAGGATGTGGAAACCTTGCAAGAAGATCTGAACAAATTATTGGGGTGAGCAACTACATGGCAGGTCGGCACGATCCTGTGAACCATCGTAGCTCTACGCCGGTCCCTTTAAGCGGGATAGCAGGCGCGGGGGAGCCTGCTGCACTGCGGGGGTGCCATTGATAGTGACTTGCGGTCGTGATGATCGTGGGCCCGAGAGCAATCGTGGGCACGAGAGTCAGAACAGGACGTGTGTGTGTGTGTAAACTCATGAATCCCTGTCCTGTTCTGTGAGGAGAGAGAGAGATTGTGAATTCCTAATAGCTAGGAACCATGATCTCATCTCCTATAGTCAGTCCCCTTCTTTCACAGTTAGAACACACAGTCAGGGAACACAATTAACCCCTTGATTGCCCCTAGTGTTAACCCCTTCCCTGTCAGTGACATTTACACAGTAATCAGTGCATTTTTATAGCACTGATCGCTGTATAGATGCCAATGGTCCCAAAAATTTGTCAAAAGTGTCTGATGTGTCTGCCATAATGCCACAGCCTGATAAAAATACACACATTTTATCCTGGTTAGCCAGGATAGTTTTGAGGAGGGGGAAGGAACATTTTTACAAATAGTTAGGCTCTGGCTTTTCTTTCACTTTAATGTAGAGCAAACAAAGGAGTTTCACCCCAATACAAACAAGCAAAGCTGTGACAAGCTGCTTCAGGGGAACCATAAACACGTATTTTTTAGAATTTCACAATGGCCCATACCGTCCAAAATAAAGGATTTCAAAATAATGGATTTTCAATTTCCAAGGTTTGCCCAGCTTTCCTCTAGTATAACTGTGACATAGAAAATTGTGCTGTCAAAATTTAGTGGGAAAAAAGATGACATTATTGATATCTATTCTGAGTTCAGATGACAGTACACATTGACCATGTTCCACTTCAGCTTACAGAGAATTTGAAATGCGTTTATTGAACACAATACGCATGATAATGTGAACTGCCAAATGATGTCCAGTTACACTTTTCATCAGACTCAAGTACAGCCAGAAACTAAAAAAACCCCAGCTCTGATCATTTTCCCTTTTGTGTCAAAATACAATCCCTGAGACCTTATGCACACTGAACGTTTTTTTTTTTTCCTGCTCCGGGGGTATTTGGTATTTTTTTCTGCCTCTAAACGTCCCTGCATGTAAGCTATGTGTCCGTGCACACATAGGTGTTTAGAGGGAGAAAAAACCCACAGCCAGGCATCCAGGTGCAGCAGAGTTTTGGCAGAAAAAAAGCCTGATGTGCCTAAAACACACAAAGAGCATTTAGAAATTGAGCATTCATTTATTTCAATGCCTAGAATAACTAATTATTAAAGTCCACTGGTGGCTCTAAACGCAGTACACAAGTTTACAAGCATCATACATTATCATCATTATCCCTGCCAAAACACTCCTGCCAGGAGGAAAAAGGTCTAGGTAGCAAAACGTCCAGTGTGCATGAAGCCTGAATATTAGAGGTGCACCGAATGGAAATGTTGGTGATGAAAACGAAAATGCAGGCTGCATTTTGCATTTGACCATAAACCTAAACCAAAATGTATTTTTTTTTATCTCATTGTATTATATTCAACTTTTTAAAAAGATCATGATTTTAAAATGAATATAAATTTATTGTTTGGCCATTATCCACACCTTTAGCGCAATAAAAACGTGCTTACTGCATTTTTGGCCAGTTAAAAAAAAAAAAAAAACACACCAAAAATGCACCTCTGTTAAAATGCATCAAAACGCAACATAAGCACAGTAAAATTGCTGTAAAATCACATGCATTTTCGGCACCTTTTACTTTATTGGCAAAATGCAGATTTTTTTTTTCAGACGCCAACATTTTGGTGCATCTCTACTAAAATATGCCATTATTCATCAAGTGACAGAAAGTACAATGACTATCAACAATGTGCATAAGCTGAAAGAAGTCAGAAATGCATCTAGAATATAAATCTGCAAGTGACAAGTGAGCTTTATACAGAAGATGCAGCTGTGCATTTCCTAAACAGCTAAATGGATTACCTAAATAAAAATAAAAAAAATGCTGTATTCAGGTCAGGGCTGGTGCAAGGATTTTTGTCTAGTTAGGCAAAGGTGCATTATGCCGCCTGGGGACAGGTTCTCTTTATGAAACAACCTGGGTCTATTAGACCATGCATGTCTCCTCTGTACATTACTGCAGCTGATAGAACACTATCTGTGTTCTATCAACCGCTTCATTGGGCACTAATCCCAGTGATTGACAGCTCAGGACCAGGAAGTGACATCATACACCTCACTTCCTGGTCTGTGCACAGGAAAGAGCCTCAGCTAAAGGAAGGTCCAAGGAGATCCTTTTGCCCTTCCAAGCTACACCTGCCATGATTGCATCGGGACCGCTGGTGGGACAGCGGAGCCCGGTGAACATGGCCAGGGGGGATGGCACAGCCGCTTGTATTATTTCCACACTGAAAGCTTACAGTCGGCTCTTGCACATGGGCACAGAAATTGCCAGGTTTTTAGATGTTGAGTGTGAGGGGACAGAGAGGAGAGGGGAGGAGAGAAGCTGCCCATTACCAGACTATTCATGACTTTACCTCACATCCACCGGAAGTGCCGCTGTTTGGCGTTTTTACCCGTTTTCTTGATGTAAGCACATTTTTTACCTTTATTAAACACAAAAGTGCTTACATACTTCACTATGAGAGCTTTTTATTTCCATATTTGCTCCTGATATATGGTGTGGCTATCCTGCTGAGTGGACTTCGCTTTTGCCTGGACCTGTACCGTTTATTAGACACAGAGAACGTCCCTCGACTCTATCAGCACGTGGAGGATTCTGTGGAATACGAGTTACCCACTGTTTGGATCCTGTCCCAGGCTTTGGAGGATTTTGTTGATGCACATTACCCAGTGACTGGAGGTAAGCGCTCTGTGAGCCCAGGCTTAGCGAAGTGTATCCAGATTCTTCACATTGATGTCCCAAGGGCAGAAGACTTGTTTATCACTGACACATCAATATTTTTCACTCAAATTTCAGTTTTGGACTTTATATTGGATTTAGTTCCATTCTGGGGTGTCTTTCACTTTTATGCACAGCCCATTGGTTTAATTTACAAATAGATTGTTATCAGTCCCCATGGACTGTCTTGTTATTCACGGTTAGATTTATTTGCGCTCATCATCCTTTATTAATATCCCTCAAGAAATGTATGAAGTTAAATGAATTCCACCTTTCCAACTGCTGGAATATTGTACAAGCTTGGTTTCATAGACTGTTGTATACTAGATCGTTTGAGGTGTGGCTGTATCCCATTGTTCTATTGCTTCTGTCTGCCTTGGGAGCAACCTATTATGGGACGTTTATGCTTATGTGGATTGGCCTAATGTACCATATTTATCGGCGTATACCGCGCACTTTTTTGCCCTGAAATTCAGGGCAAAATCGTGGGTGCGCGATATACGCCGATACCCGCGCCGAGTTTGAACTACTGCGCCGGCATATACCGAGCGCAGTACACTCGTGTATAGTCGGGCAGGCTCGGCTACTCTCGCAGTCACGTCCTGTACGTACAGGACGCACAGGACGTGACCGCGAGAGGAGCCGAGCCTGCCCGACTATACACGAGTGTACTGCGCTCGGTATATGCCAGTGCAGTAGTTCAAACTCAGCGCGGGAAGTGGGGATCGAGTGGGGAGGACACCGCAGGAGGACGCCGGACCCGACGAGGAGGACACCACCACCGAAGCCGCAGACGGACGCCGGACCCGACGAGGCCGCCGATGGACGCCGCGCAAGACACAAAAACTGTAAGTACTAAAATCTTTTTTTTACAGAAATGCGGGTCCACTTTAGGGGTGCGCGCTATACGCCAGAGCGCACAATACCCGGATAAATACGGTATATGCTTATGTGGAATGAGCTCTGTGCCTCAGCTGTGACTCCCGTGCACATGCTCAGAAGCAACATAATTGGGGTTCGGCCATTCAAATGGTCGAAGCCCACAAACCCGGAAGAAAGACTTGGTAAGCGGGAAGCTCTGTCAGTGTTGACAGAGAACTGCTGGAGGGCTTAATTTTAGAGGCAATGCATAGTATGGCATGAACTTGCAAATGAACCATTTTATTTTTTTACTTTACTAATGCTTTAAAGACCTTGCAAGTATGGAAAAATATCTGTTGATTTGCCAAAAATGCGCTCAACTCTTAATTTGCTGAGTGGGGTCAGCTCTGCCCTGTGTCATTTGCTAAACTACTCCACCACTCCCGTCGTTTTCCTGTCCATAGCATTTTGACTAATTGACCTGTAGTCCAAGATAAGAACTGGAAGGATTAACTAGTCCTTTCGTGATAACACCAATAGAGCACACAGCTCTGTATTTCTGACAAGATCAACAGGTATTTTGACACTTATAAAACCAATATAAAAAAATGCTTTACTTAATGATACATTTGTTCGACCAAACACAAAGCAAAGAGGAAATGTTTGAAAGAAATACATTTAGAAAACAGAAAGTCAAATTTGTCCAAGTAGTCTTACATAATAACTAGCTTGTAAAATTTTATTAAAGCGGCCTACTCATTTTTTAAATAAATCTTGTACTCTGACTAAACAGTCAATTTCTTGCATAAGCCCTTTGTGACGGTTTGCTTTTGTTTGTTTTTTTAAGCATATTTTTTTCCCCGCAAATAAAATGCCCATTATGCACACCTCTACTTTTTTTTCTTTTGCTCATTAGTTTTACATAATAATCAAATCTTCACATTTATGAACACACACATTGTATACATTTTCACAGAATGAACTGTCAAAAGAATACTCTGTTATTATATTCCTTATCAGAGACCTAATCAGGCAATTGCACTAACTGCAATTGTCTTCTTTTAAGCAATTGCAGACAACGATAAAGGCAGGAACGCAAGAATAAGAAGGTTGCACAAGTGCACTCTTTTACCTTGTCATTAGTGGATTATTTTCTTACACAGTAAACGACAAGGCACCTCTTTCTACTTTTATTTTTTTTTTCCTCTAAAAACTCGCCTTTGATCTTGGCCAGTAATTATTTTTCTAGCAGGCATTCTGTGAGATAGGTTTTTACTAAATGTGACTGGAAAGGATCAGTAATATGGAGAGTGCTATCATAGTAGAAGCTAAAAACACCATTTTAATCTGTTATGGATAAAAAGAATTAATTCCAGATTTTGTTTTCTTCAAACATCACTGCCTTTCATCATTCATTTATAGTTGTCCTAAAGCACTTTCTTAGATAAAAAGTACAGATTCTTTTGCTGAACAAAAGTCTATGCTCAATATAAACATGTTAAAGGCATGAGTACCTAATTTTTCTGAAACAAAGTAAATTAAATCCAAGAGGTGATTTGGGCACAGGTTCCAAAATGTCCTATTAAATCAAGAGCACATACGTTGTAAAATGTATGTTATTTATTTTACGTACTTTAAGCCCTTTCTAATAGACTTACTGATATATATATATATATATATATATAAAAAAAAAAAGATTCTTATTTCTTAGTGTGCACTGACCAATTCAACTGGGAAAATTGCCCTATATTGACTTGTTCATTGGTGGAACTTCCACCATACTCCAGGAGATGACCAATGAATTATCTCTAGTGGCAAACTGAAAAAAGATAGCCCCTGGCTGATAGTTTAATGAGAAGTACAGCCAAAGCTTGTTTGGCTGCACTTCTCCTGTGGATCACAGGAGTGCAGGTAGTTCTGCACACCTGTGACCCGTTTTCAGCTGAAGCCCGCTGTCGGCTTATGTCACAGAGCTGGTCCAAGCTAGGGCAAGATTGCTACAATGAAGTCAGGATTTGCCCACATGCCTGGACTGGCACCATGTTCAGCCTCTCAGAGATCCACATGCCTGGACCGCTCCCGTCCCCCTCCACAGCCCCACACTACAGAAAGCAAGGGGGGCAGAGCAGACAGTGGTGATTGATAGTCACCAGCTCTATGCTCAGGGAGCCTTAAGAACCAAGCGGTCTTAGAGCCGGGGATCAATTCACATTGGACCTAGGTAAGTAGGATTTTGCAAGAAAAAAAAACTCATACTTCTCTTTTAAGCATTAAGTCCTCCCTCCATGCATTACTTCAGTCAGATTTCCCAGTGAAAGAAATTTCATATTTTTTTATTCACTTATTACAAAGTTGTGTATTTGTTTAGTGACACAAATAAAATATAGCATTATCCCCTCAATTTTATTGTATTATAGTCCAAGTCCTTCAATTAAGCCAAAGCCATAATTGGTGCAAAAGAGGGAGAAAGGCTGGTGCCATGGAAGTCAGCGATTTTCTTTTTTTATTATTGCATGTGAAGAACCGTCCCAATTTTTTTTTTTACTGTTCACAATCAACAATAAAACAATGTTTTCACCGACTTGAATGGCACCAGCCGTTCGCTCTTTTTTTGCATGGATTACATTCAGGTTTGCATAGACTTCCCAGGCTGAGTGTTCTTGAGGCTCACCAGGCATTGCACAGGAGGTAGTAGCTTGGATGAACCTGTCCCAAAACCAAAATTGAACCACTGATCCAGAATGTGAATTATCGGACATTACTCAGAGATATGGCACATAATGGCTCCATTACTTTGCACTACCATTTTTTTTTCCTTCATTAGAGACAATCCAGTGAGGCAGAAACATGTAGTAGGGCATTGCCTGCCACTGATTGCATAGCAGAAGCATTGATTTATAATATGGGAAAATGGAAGGATGAGAAGTAAACAACATTATCATTAACTTCTGCATAGATGGCAAGAGGTTTGCAGATCTTTTTTTAACTACTTCCAGTGGTCTCCTACAACTACTAATAAAAAGGGCAATATCCTGCCATAGAGATTATTTCAGCCCCTATACTGAAAAATCCTAATTTTGCTAGAATATTTATTGTCAGTTTAGAAAACGTTATTGGTAAGAGGTTAGCAATTCAGTGAAGTGACTGAATGACTAGAAATTGTGTCTTTTTAATAATGGAAAGTCAGTAAAATAAGACTGTCATCACTACAAACTTAATAAACGAATGAAAGGATTGCATAAGGGCAACAGAAAATTGCCTTGGTTTTCATTTTTGTTCATTCAAAATGTCATCAGCATGAAAAACTGCAGATTAAAACAAAAGTTAGAGGACAGATCTTACTATTTGTACCTCTCTAGTAGATTCCTTTAACTGTTCTTGCAGACAGCCTGTATGTTTTTCTAGCGACTTTATGGTGTCAATACATGTCCGATACTTCTTCTTACAGACCTCAAGGGCAGACTCTAATGTTTTGGCTTGGCTGCAGCTTTCAGTTATATTTTCTTCAAGTGCTCTGACCTGCTGCTGTAAGTGCTCCATTTCTGAATTTTGACCTTTTATGATTTGATCTTGAGCATCAATCTAAAAAAATGAGAAGAACAAAATGTAGGGTTCTATGTGGCCAGAAAGTTGCAGTTATGTGCTATTTAGATAAGACACACATGCTTATAAAATGTGAGGTAGGGAAAGTGTTAACATTTTCACATACACATGGGCATATCGCAGAAAATCAAAATGCATCATTATTTATCATCTTTAGTAAAATATATTATATATGTGTATGCATTTTTTTCAAAGATTCATGCAACACCACAGATGCACTATAATCACTAGGAAGTTTATCAAGAAGTACAAATTGATGTACTGCTTTGAAAGTATTGACTTTCAAACTTGTGTTATACAGCAGGGGTTCACAACATGGGCACCAGATTGCGTAATATTATCCCTCCAAAATAGATTTTTTGTATTTTAATCCACTTTTAAAATATAATTGAATCAGCAGTACATTCTCTAGAACATTGATTCAACTGCCTGAACAGAGGTCATTCCAGAGGCCTATCATGTCAAGAGATGAATTTTCATTGTCACATTTGTTTATTTAAGCCAGGGGTGCTTTTGAAGAGCGAGGGACACTTAAGCGACTTGGTAACCGATCGCGGGCCACAATTTACAGAGCTGGCAGATGACAGGCCCATATCCACTCTACATATGCAGAGCAGACAGGGGCACAGCCTACTCTACCCTAATTGGCCCTCCAATTCGATCTTCCCAGATGGAAGGGGACGGATCTTCCCAGATGGAAGGGGACGGATCCCCCCTTCTGTTTTTTTTTTGTGGATCGAATTAGAGGTAGGTGTGTGTAAATGGCCACGCGTTCGTTTACATCTGTGGCTCAATAGGAGGTGAACAAAAGGTCCAATTGAGTCGGACTGATCGTGTAAAAGGGGCCTAAGGCTGCTTTCACACTGATACGCTACGGTATATCCACACCGAGGGTGCAACGCAGTGCACCTGTGGCTTTCCTGCGAGTTAGCTGCACTTTGCTATAGGGGAAAGAGACCGCCGCTCCAGATGAGTGCACCTCGGTGGTGAGTGTAGACTCAGAAAAATCCAGTGGGTGCAGGCAATGCACGAAGCATAAATAGAAGCAAAAATGTATGCACTTTGCTATAGACTTCTATTAAATCCTGCAGGGGTGGTGCACTTTCTGAATTTCACCAACCCACAGGAATCTATGGCTCAGTGCAGGTAACCCGCAGGTGTTCTGCGTTGCACCTGCGAATCAGTTTGAAAGCAGCCCAGTAACCACTGCATAACAGATATGCCCATATATACACTGTATTTTTTTAGTAATAAACTTACCTTTAATAACAGTCTTCCATTCAAGTATCGCCAGCTGTTGCTGTCCCAGGCAGAGTGCAATTGGTATGACGCCACCTGTGACAGGGGTTGGCACTATACATGAAGCATCAGCTTATGTCCACTCGCTATTCCAGAGCAGGAGGTCGCGGGCCACATAAGAGGGCCCTGCGGACCACATGTGGCCTGTGGGCCACTGGTTGGGCACCCCTGATTTAAGCCAATCAGTGTCTAGCTACTGTTAACCTAAATTTGGGGAAGTGTGGAACTCCAGTGAGGAGATCTTGGCACTAAGTTTGCACTTTGGTACTACAAATGCAACCAAGAAGTGTTTCAGACATACAGCATCTCTGTAGTAACTGGAATGCAAAAGATCCATGGGAAATACAACCTGTGGTTGACATCAGTCAGTTGACATCTATGTACTCAAACTAATTTTTCAAAACTCAAAAGAAAAATTCACAATTATTATTTTAAATTGTAAACCCAATACTTCTTTGGAAGGCAAGTGCAGAAATATAGGCTACAGTAAGTTTTCTCAAAACCAGGCTATGAAGACTGACCAATCCACAAAGTTGTTAACAGCCAAATAACAAAGTAGCCATTCTACTACTAGCAGAGCCATAATGATGCCAGTCCAGCACCAACATTCTTAGACAAACAAAAAAAATGTAAGTACTATAGGCAAAACATTTTGGATAAAGTAGGGGAAGGTTATAACCCCAGTCAGATTTGTTTTTCCCCATCTGTGTCCTATTGTGGAGATTTCCCTTCACTTCCTGTCCCATAGCAAAACAGGAAGTGAGAGGAAATCCCTGCAAATTAGGGAATTCCTTAAGGACCCCCAAAGTCACCACAACTACTGTCCTTGTTGGAAGATTTCCCCTCTATTACTTTTCTGGGGACAACCCAAAATTTGGGATTTTCTTTTACCTTCACTGATAATGGGAAACAGGACAAATCGAGAGTGTGAATATCCTTAATGGGGTCACAGACAGCAATAAAAGCTGGTAAAAATTCTAATCCCTCTGTGCTATACTTTAATATATTGTATATCTCAGTGTCATCACCTGTTGTTTTGCCTCTTGGTAGGCAGCATCAACATTCTCCAACTTGAGTTGTAGTGATGTTATTTTTTCTTTACATTCTTGCCATTTCAACAGATCTGTTTGGTGGGATGAAGTTTCAGACATCAGGTCCTTCTGCATCAGTGAAGTCTTCTGGTTCCACCGTTCTAAGTCCATGGTATGGGACTGCTTGGTGTGGTCCAAATCATTCTGCAGTTTTTCTACAATCATCACATAATTCTGGATCTAAAATTATGAGTTTTTAATTATTGCGTTAGAGAAGTACATTTCAAGAAACTTTAAAAGTGCATTTTCACTTTTGCAAACAAATTGGAGTAACACATATGTTCTATTTGTTACATGCTCCTATTAACATAGCATCTTCCCTGTGTCAGTCAGCGGCAGCTGCAGGGGAGTGGAGAGAGCATTCCTACAATGGTCATTTGACACAGGGAAGCGGGGTCAGGTGACCAAACTGGAGCAGTCTGAAAATAGGTATGTATAAGTGTCTTTCTTAGGCCCCATGCACACGAGACGCTGGTAAACACGTGTTCAGAGGCATTTGGACAGCTTTTTCAACTGCCCCTGAACACATTCAATGTTATCCTATGTGTCCATGCACACAGTCACGTTTGTCTGTGTTTTTCGGCAGTTGCGTTTATGCTCGTTTTTTCAGAAGCAAAAAAATGGGTTCAGACGCAAAAGTTTTCGCGTATCAGGTGCAAATCGCAGTGAAAAAAACGCTAAACGCGGCAAAACGTGGTACCGACGTTTTGCCGCCATTTCGTTTATAGGCGTTTTTAAAGGTGACCTATTTTTTTTACATTTGAAATCTTAAAAATTATGGCAAATGATGAAAAACCATAAAAAAACATAAAAAATGTAATTGCTTGTATTGCATTGTGGACAATCCACAAACTTGTGGCAGGTGACGTGGCCAGGTGACGTGGCCAGTGGACAATCCACAACTTGTGGCAGGTGACAAGGCCAGGTGATGTGGCAGGTGACGTGACCAGGTCACGTGGCCAGTGGACAATCCACAACTTGTGGCAGGTGACATGGCCTGGTGATGTGGCCAGTGGACAATCCACAACTTGTGGCAGGTGACGTGGCAGGTGATGTGGCCAGTTGACGTGGCCAAGTGACATGGCAAGTGGACAATCCACAACTTGTGGTAGGTGACGTGGCCAGGTGATGTGGCAGATGACGTGGCCAGGTCACGTGGCCATTGGACAATCCACACCTTGTGTCAGGTGACATGGCCAGGTGACATGGCCAGGTGACGTGGCAGGTGACGTGGCCAGGTCATGTGGCAAGTGGACAATCCACAACTTGTGGCAGGTCATGTGGCCATGTGACATGGCCTGGTGACGTGGCAAGTGGACAATCCACAACTTGTAGCAGGTGACGTGGCAAGGTGACATGACAGGTGACGTGGCCAGGTGACGTGGCCAGTGGACAATCCACAACTTGTGGCAGGTGGCGTGGCCAGGTGACGTGACAGATGACGTGGCAAGTGGACAATTCACAACTTGAGGCAGGTGACATGACAAGTGGACAATCCACAACTTGTGGCAGGTGTCGTGGTCAGGTGACGTGGCAAGTGGACAATCCACAACTTGTGGCAGGTGACGTGGCCAGTTGACATGGCAGGTGACGTGGCCAGTGGACAATCCACAACTTGTGGCAGGTGTCGTGGTCAGGTGACGTGGCAAGTGGACAATCCACAACTTGTGGCAGGTGACGTGGCCAGTTGACGTGGCAGATGACGTGGCAAGTGGACAATTCACAACTTGAGGCAGGTGACATGACAAGTGGACAATCCACAACTTGTGGCAGGTGTCGTGGTCAGGTGACGTGGCAAGTGGACAATCCACAACTTGTGGCAGGTGACGTGGCCAGGTGACATGGCAGATGACGTGGCCAGGTGACATGGCAAGTGGACAATCTGCAGCTTGTGGCAGGTGATGTGGCAAGTGACACGCTAAATACACGTACACTGCTGCTCTCTCAGCTGCTACTCACTCTGGTCTCACAAAATGGCTGAAATGGTTAAATAATACTACTGTTTTTTGAGCTTAGGGAGGGTTTTATGATGTTTCTAAACCAAACGCTTATAAACGCAAACGCGGTAAAAACACAGTTTTTTGCGTTTGAAAACGTGTGTTTAGATGAGTTTGCATCTGCGTCTCGTGTGCATGGGGCCTTACACAGGTTAGAAAGTATAGGTATTAAGAGGGTGGAGGGGAGGCAGTTTCAGGTACCAACACAAGGTTTGTCTGTTTTCTTTTTTTTCCAGCTGTACAAGGAATATGATGAAGAAGAAGAAAAAAAACACACGACGACTGACGAGCCGTTGTATCGTAATGCCAAGGACTTGTGAGCACATTTCAAGGAGGGCGGGGTTTTTGAGAGGTGTTGTAATGATGGGGGACAATTTTCTTTTGAGTATCGCTGTGTATTACTTGCCCTTGACTCCTGCACTCTGTGTGTTACTTATCCCTGACCTTTCTGTGCTCTTTGTGCTTCACACTACTGGCTTCTCAATTTTGTGTGTTATACACCCGGTGCATAATGCATTCCTCACCCCTACACACTTTTCATTGCTTACCTTGCCTGCTTTTCCTAGTCCTGGCCTCTGAAATCTGTAAATTACTTACTCTTGGACTCTGTAACCTGGGTGTTACGTACTCCTGGCCCCATGCATTACTTACTGCTGATCTCTGGGCTCTTTGTTGCCTACACCTGACCTGACCTCTGCAGTATAGAGCTGCATGATTAATCATTAAAAGATCATGATCTTGATTCAAACCCCCAAACGATCTTAAAGCGAAGGACTGGCATTTTTTTTTCCCTTTTAAATCATAACCATGTTGTTTTCAATGAATCCTACATCAATCGGCATTAATATAACAGAGATGCATTGATTCCTTGGATTGATGACACTCATATCTCAGGAGCCAATGCGCAGCCTCATCGAGGCTAGGTACACAGGAAGATGACAATAACAGCACTAAAAACAAGGTAAATAGAGCAGAAAAAAACTATTACTACATTTTTTAGCCTGCTAAAAAAATCTGCATGGGGCAAAGTTTGTAATGTGGGCGGAACTCCGCTTTAATCCAGCATTTCCACGATTCATGTAAAAAATGCAGTGCAATTCCCCAGCTGTCCAAAAAAAAAAAGCAGCCAGCAATATTTATCAATAATCTTGCTCAGCTCTGAAAGAGAGTGATAAAAGAAACATTGGGGTTGATTTACTAAAGGTAAATTCACTTTGCACTACAAGTGCACGTGGAAGTGCTGTCACTGTAAATCTGAGGGGGATATACAAGGAAAATAAAAAAACAGCATTTTTGCTTGTACATGATTGGATGATAGAAATCAGCAGAGCTTTCCCTCATTTCAGATCTCCCCCTCAGATCTATAGCAAGTGCACTTGTAGTGCAAAGTGGATTTGCCTTAAGTAAATCAACCCCATTGTATTTTCTTATCTGTCCTTCTGTTTTTTCATTCACAGATCAAAAAGGGATAAACTTTGGTCTGCAAATGAAGTCAGTTTAAAGCAACAATTTACTCTAATCAGCCTTTTCCATTTGATTACTATTTTCCTGCTGATTTTTTTTTTTTTTTTATAAACTATTAATAATTAAAACTTTATATTTTTGTTTGCTTTGTTCATTAATATTTTTACACCTTTAACATATATTTACACATTTCACATTGAAGAAAGCACAACATTAAATATATATAATATATATATATATATATATATATATCATTTGTAAAATAACTTTTCAATGCTTTGTACCATTGCTGACAGGTGTAAATAAAAAAGTTGTAGTAGGTACAAAGAAAAAAAACTATTAGGTCTTATTTTATTGCCATCTTGTTTGATAACCTAATGTTCAGGGGTTGTAAATCTTTAAAATAAAAAAGTTCTTCAGAATCGTGATCTTTATTTTAAGCAAAAAATAAATAAAAATATCATGATTCTCATTTTATTCAGAATCGTGCAGCTCTACTGCAGTCTGTGTATTCCTTACTCTTGACCCCTGCACTCTGTATGGTATGCACTCTCGACCTCTGCACTCCCTGTGTTATGAACTCCTAACCCTTGCACTATTTTCTTTATGCACATTTGATCCCTGCACTCTGTGTCTTACACTCTCCTGAACTCTGCACAGTGGGTAACTAGTGCTCAGTAGGTCTGTTACTTACTTTTGACCTAGAGTAGAGTAGGTTTAGGGTTCAACTATACCCCTTTAAAGGGGCTGTAAAAGGTAAAAAAAAAAATCCCTAAATAGCTTCCTTTACCTTAGTGCAGTCTTCCTTCACTTACCTCATCCTTCCATTTTGCTTTTAAATGTCCTTATTTCTTCTGAGAAATACTCACTTCCTGTCTGTAACTACACGCAGTAATGGGAGGCTTTCTCCCTGGTGTGGAGAAAGCCTCTTGAGGCGGAAGGGGGCGAGTAGGAGTGTCAGGATACTCTCTACTTTGCAGATAAAGGAGCTGTGTGTTAGTGGGCGTCCTGACACTCCTGCTTGCCCCCTCCCCCCTCAAGAGGCTTTCTCCACACCAGGGAGAAAGCCTCCCATTACAGTCCTAATCCGGTTGGTTTCAGCTCAAATGTATATGTCCATTACATGTCGTTTTCTAGTTGGAAATCATTAAAAGGCACTCTTACATCACTGGGCTTCCCTGTCTGTCACTGAACAGCCCTTTCAAGAAAAACATCCCAGTCAGGTCTTCTCCCTTGTGAAAAGCAAGTCATGACCCCATTCATTCCTAATAAGGAACCATACTTTTAGTGGCCCCCAGCCATTTAGTGGAATATGAACCACCCATAGAATAAATGTGTTTATGGCATGTGTGTGCATTAGGCACACGACCCAGATGATTTTTTATTTTCTTACATGAAGAACTCAGGAAACAGGATAAACGTACAATAAGTATTATAGTGTGCATGCTAAACTGAGGGGAGTAGGGAGTATACATAAAGGAAGACGTTAGATAGTATATACTAGAAGCAGGTAAAAGGGAATAGATGAACAATCATCCTTCATGCCTGAAGTTTATAGATGCGCTCTCTGGGTTTCAGGGCTTCCTGAGAAAGATAATTAAATGCTGTACACTAATGGGTCTGCACTGAAAAAAACATGGCTACAACTAAACATTAAAATGGAGACACAGATCTCACATTTCACAAAAAATGGTCCTTATGGCAGACAAAAAATGAGAGAAGCCTAAAAAAAGAGTTCTCCTCAATAATGTAAAAGGCACTGTAACTGGCAGAAATATACTTAACAGTAACATTAATTCATACAACGGACTCTAGAACAGCCAAATATTAGCATCAAACAGGATAGAAGGTGTTTAATATGGAGTAGGGAGAAGCTGAATGAAAGAAAGGAAGGATAAAGATCATGGGGAGAAGTTATGTTGCATAAATTATGGCTCAGACAAACACAAGAGAGCTGACTATAAAGGGGAAAACGGAAGGACAAAAAAAAGAGACGGGCCTTTCTTTGCATCATATTTTACAAAGTCACAGAGAGCTTTATTGTTTAGTTACTAATTTCTATTCTAAAAGTGACTGATTGCACACCACATCCTGCTTATTCTAAGAAGTTCAGTGCATGTTTCCATTGCTTTCCATTTGACTTGTAAAATCATCTTTATTCAGAATGCAGGACCTCTTTCAGTCCAACGATCTCATGCAAAAAGCACAAAAGAACAACACTTGCCAATTTGAGAGGTTATTAAAAATACTTGGAAAATCCTTATAGCTCTTTACATCTCATCTAGGAGCACAGTAATCAAAAGAGCATGTAATCAAACAAAAAGAAAGTTGGAATCCACTTGTCTTTGTTAATGGATGCCGCAGTGAGACTCTAGAGTGAACGCACACACGTGCCCCCATGGGAAGCCACTTTCCATAGGGGCATTGGACAGAGAGGAGGAGCCAAGAGTGCCGGTGGAGGACACGAGAAGGGGAGGTTCTGGGTCACTCTGTGCAATTTCATTAAACTATTTTCTGCCTCTGAACTGTTATCAGTTAGCATTGTTCTCTGCTATCTCGGTGGACTACAAAACAACTCCCATGTTATTTAAAAGAGAGGGAGGTATTATGTAGTCCAAAACACACTCCCTTTCCTAGGGTGACAGCACTGCTCAATACCACTGTCACAGTAAGACAAAATTGTGTTAATGGCAGGATCACTGAGTTAAAATTTTAAATTCAAATAAAGGATGAAAAAATAAATTCAACAAATGTAGCCACTATATCCAAGAGCTAGATACACTCTAAAAACCTCATTGGTATTGACATGTGTGGTGTCATCGGGCCAGCATCAAAACAGCTCCACAAGGCAAGATATTTAAATGATCGCCAAATTATTTTAATCATACATTCCAGGGTAATGTATGATGCAAATGATGTGCAGATTTTAAACAACTGTTAATTTTCCTAGGAGTGGCCAGGGCCCTGAAACTCAACATTTCATTGCAGAAACTGCAGAAAAGTTTTGCACCACTGGTGTCGAAGGGCATACAGTGGATATAAAAAGTCTACACACCCCTGTTAAAATGTCAGGTTTCTGTGAAGTAAAAAAATAAATAAAGATAAATCATTTCAGAACTTTTTCTATCTATAAACAAACTGAAATCTTTCAGGGGGAGAAGTAAAAAAAAATAATAATAATAATAATAATATTGTGGTTGCATATAACTGGGGATGTAGCTGTGTTCAGAATTAAGCAATCACATTAAAATACAAAATTTATGAAAAGACGAGAAGAAAACTGGTCAGGGAGGCTGACAAGAGGCCTACAGCAACATTATGGAAGCTGCAGGAATATCTGACAAGGACTGGCTGTGTGGTACATGTGAGAATAGATCTCCCGTAATCCTCATATGTCTGGGCTATGGAGTAGAGTGGCAAGAAGAAAGTCTTTTCTTAAGAAGAAAAACATCCAAACCCGGCTAAATATTGCAAAAACACATCTGCGGTCTCCCAAAAGCATGTGGGAAAATGTGTTATGGTCTGAGGAAACCAAGGTTGAACTTATTTCCAAAAGATATGTTTGGTGCAAAAACAACATTGCATATCACCAAAAGAACACCATACCCACCGTGAAGCATGGTGGTGGCAACATCATGCTTTGGGGCGGTTTTTCTTCAGCTGGAACAGGGGCCTTAGTCAAGGTAGAGGAAAATTATGAACAGTTCCAAATACCAGTCAATATTGGCACAAAACCTTCAGGCTTCTGCTAGAAAGCTGAACATGAAGAGGCAATTCATCTTTCAGCATGACAATGACCCAAAGCATACATTCAAAACAAAAAAATTACTTGAGCAGAAGAAGATTAAAGTTTTGTAATAGCCCAGCCAGAGCCAAGACCTGAATCAGATTAAAAATCTGTGGTGTGATCTGAATAGGGCTGTGCACAGGAGAAGCCCTCACAATCTGACAGATATGGAGTGTTTTTGCAAAGAGTGGGCAAATATTGATAAAGATGTGCCATGCTGATAGACTCATACCCAAAAAGACTGAGTGCTGTAAAAAATAAAAAGGTGCTTCAACAAAAAGTATAATGCCCTGTACACACGATCGGTTCGTCTGATGAAAACGGACCGATTTCATCGGACGAACCGATCGTGTGTGGGCCCCATCAGTTTTTTTTCCCATCGGTAAAAAAAATGAGAACCTGTTAGAAAAAAAATGATCGTCTGTGAGGAAATCCATCGGTTAAAAATCCATGCATGCTCAGAATCAAGTCGACTCATGCTCGGAAGCATTGAACTTCACTTTTCTCTGCACATTGTTGTGTTTCACGTCACCACGTTGGACACGATCAGATTTTTAACAAATGGTGTGTAGGCAAGACTGATGAAAGTTCGCTTCATCGGATATCTGATGAAAAAATCCATTGGTTCGTTTTCATCAGATGAACCGATCGTGTGTACAGGGCATTAGTTTAAGGGTGTGCACACTTATGCAACCATATATTTTATTTTTATTTCCTCCACCTGAAAGATTTCAGTTTGTTGTTCAACTGAGTTGTACAGTTTATAGGTCACATTAAAGGTGGAAAAAGTTCTTAAATGATTTATCTTTGTCTTTTTGTTTACATCACAGAAACCTGACATTTGGGGATGTATAGACTTTGTATATCCACTGTACCTACAATAAGAAAGGGATTATACAAATTAAACCTGCATTAAAGGTGTACTGGGAAAAGGTATTTGCTGTTCAAAATTAATATTAAAGCAAGACTTCAGCTAGCAAAAAGTGTTGTGAACTGATAAGTCATAGATAAAATTGTTTGGTCATAATAACATTAGACATGTTTTGTGCAAACTAAAAAAAAAAACATTTCAGCAGAAGAGCACCATGCCAACTGTGAAGCATGTTGGTGAAAATGTTATGGTGTTGGGTTGTTTTGTTACTTCGGGGTCCCAGTAGGTTGCATTGAGTCTACTATAAATTCTACATCACATCAAAGTGTGTTTTATAAAAATGTATGGCCAGGTGTCAAAGTTGAACCAGAAATTGATTATTCATCACTACAATTATCCAAAACACACTAGCATATCCACTAAGGAATGGTTTAAAAATATGACATGGAGGCTTATGAACTGACCTAGTCAAAGCCTTTATTTGAATGCCATCGAATCATTGTGACGGATTTGAAACGGGCAGCCTAATTGCAAGATTTTGTGGGTTTCCTTGCACAAAGGAATTTTGCATGGAGGAGTGCTCAAAAATGCTATTTGTCAATGTCAGAGACTGGTGGGCAGTGATGCAAAAAAAGTAATTTGAAAGGCCAAGAGTGTACTTACTTTTTGCACAGTATACCATTGCATAAATGTTAATGAATAAATTATTGAAAATGCAAATTTTCATTGTGATTTTTTTCAAGACACCATGTGGGAGACAACCTGGTTTTGGTGTTGGGCATATCAATTTGTCCAAAAGATTACACCTTCTTGGCCTACACAAACAAAATATTAGGTTGTAGGGGTCTGAAGTGGTACAGAGAAAAATGGCACAGCTTCAAATGAGCTTACCATCAAACCTAGAGCTCTCATGCTAAATTGCAGGGTTGTATGGCTCCTGAACTGTAGAGTTTGAATCTGGGAGCTGCGGGTTGTCAGTTTTTTTTTTGTAGGGGGGAGCAAAGTAAGGCTAGCACTAGTGTTAATAATTTGGGTGAACACTTGTGGCACGAAAGAAATTTGAGCCTCCGGTCACTCCAGGTACGATTTAAAGTAGTGCGATTTAAAGCTTGACTTCAATCACTACTTCAGCACTACTTCTATGAGATTTGTAACAATTTGTTATGAGAGGGGCTGTCCATGTCACAGGGAGGAACAGTGATGTAATGAACAAATGTTTAATTAGCAAAGGGTTAATATTTAACTTTCAGGCTCAAGCAGTGCTGATATAGACACAGGTACGACTTGCAGTACAGTTTATATTATAGTCCATGGGTGCTCAACCTGTGGCTCTCCAGCTGTTGCAGAACTTCAAGTCCCATCATGCCTCTGCCTTTGGGAGTCATGCTTGTAACAGTCAGTAGCTTGCAATGCCTCATGGGAATTGTAGTTCTGAAACAGCTGGAGAGCCACAGGTTGAGCACCCATGCTATAGTCTATGGCAGTGAAATCGTGCTGAAATCCTGAAAAAGTAATACATGAACTACCTCTCAAATCGCACTACTTAAAGACATACCTATTAAGACACTGCCATAGAAACACATTAGATGCTACTTCAGGTATGATTTGTAAATCGCATGTCATACCTAAAGTCGTACCGGTGTGACTGGGGGCTGAAGGTAGCATCGGTACACTAGAAAGATGGGGATATGCAAGTAAGCATGCTAATGTCAACATAAGCTACAAAGTCTTCATGCAAACATTTTTGGGATTGAATGACATTTATTACTTGAGCCTGAAAGAAGTTAAATATTAACCCTTTGCTGGTTAAACTTTTGTTCATAACATCACTGTTCCTCCCTGTGACATGAACAGCGCCTATCACTGCAGTAGTACTGAAGTCATATGAAATCTCAAAGAAGAGTACCGAAGAAGTGGTTGAAGTTGGCCTTTAAAATCGCACAACTTTAAATCGTACCCGGTGTGACCACAGCCTTCAGATAGGGCAAATGCCCCCTTTGGTTTTGAACAGTAAAAAGGTTGGAAGAAATCCATTAAAACCTTTCTGCAGTTGGAACAATGGCAATTATTTCATGATCCGAAAGATCTACAAGCGTAGTATTGATATTTTCCAGTCTGAGCGGAAACATAGACAGATTGGAGAACTTAAAGCAGTGTAGCGGTAAAGTACAAAGCTAAAGCTCTGCATTCTGTGTCAACAATTATAGTTGCAATTTTGTCCCTAAACTCTAGCATAGCTGTAGAGTACACCATGGAAAAGGCTGAGGAAGGAGCCAGGCCTGAAGGTGCTAGGGAGGGAGGAGTGTGGTCTCAAGTAGAGAACAATAATCCAGGCTTTCATTGGCAAGTCACTCTGGACACTGCAGTGGATCATGATTTGGTGAGGGCCAACAGAGCAGGACTGCCCTCCCAACATTTGGAATACAACATTTTCTACTGCTATCTAAAGTGACTTAAACATCAAAAGGAACCTTGGTTGCACACAAACCAACTGCTAAAAGCAGGAGTGGTAATGGGCCAAGGTGGCTGGGTCACTGTAGGCAGCAGCAAAAAATAAGGTGAAAAACTGCATGCCCAATGCATTTAGAGCAATGGTGGGAAATCCTGCCTTACAATGATACGATGGGAAAAAAATATGTGGAGCACAATCACAACACCACTTTGGACATATCTACAAGGGAGTCTTCAGAGTCATCACAGAGGCTGTGCCATGGCTCTGGATGTGTCTGTGTCTAACCAACACAGTACACATAAGTATGAAAAGCAACACTATCAGAGCCTAGTGCCCAAAGGTCACACTACACAATCTCTCTGGTGAGATTCTGGTATGGCCCCCCAAGGCATAGTCAATATGAATTACTACAAAAGGCGCTCATCTGAGAAGCATATCAATGAAACATTGATTAAAAAGTTCCTGAAACAAGAAAAATGACAAGTAAAAATGGTAAATTGTTTCTCAACACTACCCTCCACAAGTTGGCCCTGCTGCTGTCGAAGAATGGTTTTGTTGCTCATCCATACATACATGGGAAAAGTGAGCAGAGCCACCCTAGGAAGGGAAACGCGTTACCGACTGGACAGAAATAAAAGAAAAACATATAAAAATAGAAACTAATGCATTCACCACATCTAAGAATTGGTAAGCTGCAGTACATTATATTTCTGTTTTTGGGTTTTGATACACTTTAAAAGGCATTGTTTCTACTGTAAAGAGATTATCTCATCACACTTTAACATGTGCTGAGAATGTATATGGCATTTGACCCCCTTGTCTACTAGTAAAATCCAGAACATTCTTAGACAGGTCTGGAAAGTGTAAAGAAAAATCAAGTTTAATTCCTTAACACTTTTGATGCCATGATCCTGCCTACATCTCTACTCCAGGTGGCTGGGCCAGTTTGGAAATTTCCACATATCTATAAAGAAAACAATAGCTTTAAGACCCTAAACAATATATGTTTTAACAATAGAGATTTTGCAGAATTGTAAGACATTAATAACGATATCCCTAATTTTTTTTTTTTTTTATGTTAAAAGCAGTAGTAAACTTTCCAAGAAAAAAAAGAAAAAACTTTCCCCTTACAAGGTAAGGTCATAATGTGCTAGTATGTATCACACACTAGCACATTATGATAGACATACCTTAAAACAAAGTCTTCCAGTGGCACGCTGTCAGGGCTTCCATCTTCACCCGGTCTTTCTTCCAGGTTTGCGGGTCACAGCTGTTAAAAATGCTTGAGCCACGATGTCGTCACTTTCGTGCAAGTGCACAGGAGCCATGGCTGCGGCATAGCGTTTTGAAAACACAGCATGCCATCCCTTCAGGGTGCATGCGCCATGGATGTCACTGGTTGCAGAAATAGTGAATATCTCCTATGCGGTGCACGTTTAGGAGATATGCATTGTACCTACAGGTAAGCTTTATTGTAAGCTTACCTGAAGGTACAAGTGAGCAAGCAGTGTTTACTAAAACTTTAAGAAAGCCTATAAAACCATTACCAGCATGTAAAAAAAAAAAAAAAAAAATCAAATGTCATTCATAACACTAATACTAAACTTACATTGTAGATAAAGCTGTGTAGAGCTAATAAACAGATCACATGCACAACTTAAAGAGGAGCTGCAGTCTGCTCACATAATTTGTAATAAAAACATCTTTGCCATTCTGAAGCTTCCCTCTAACCACTTTTTATATTATTTTATATATGCTGTGATCCTGTACTTGCCAAATATGCTGCAGAAATATTCCTCAACTGAGTCGGCCTGCATCCATTTTAACTGTGGGCAGCTGAAGCTGCTGCCTGTTCACTTTGATTTACACAGACACACAGCTTTCTGCAGCTTTCATTGGCCCTCTTATGGCTCACCCCCCTTCTTGGCTGTATAAGGTATTTACTGGCAACAACAAGGGCAGAAAATGTAATAGATGGAAAGATGAAAATGACTGAAGTTCCACTTTAATGTGAGGCAAAAATCACAAAATGTCAAGTGACACACAACTTGAAATATGTGATTTGCCAAGTGGTCCAATTCTTTGGTACTTTAAAATCCAGTTGAAGCCTTGTGTTCCCTGACCAGTGCAGTTTATTGGTATACTGTGCAGGGAGAGTGTCTGACTGCTACGGACATGGGCTCTCCAATGTGCTGTTTAAAATTTTAAAATGCATATACTTTATAAAAGTGGAAAGCCTGGGTGCAAAACAACTCAAATGAACTGTGGCTTTAATGGGGCATTAAACCAAATTTGCACTTTACCTGTCTAGGGCAAAGTAAGCATTTCCTTGCATAGAGGACTTGCTATGCTGCTGGTATTTGCTTCCTCTGCAATGCCCAATTACCTTGGTATGGAGTTACCCTGTTATTAGTGCTTGAGTGGCTAAGCAGGGCATGCAAATGGTGCTTCTTCCTGTGTTAGCTACATCTCTGACCCAAGTCAGAATTTACATGTGAATCCTTGGCTTTCTCCTCTGCCCGGCTGACAGCTCCGGGACGCGGGGGCCCAGCACTCCAGATGACATCAGCCGGTGGGAAAGAGGAGAGAAGAGCCAAAACGAGGGGTCAACGACAGGGGTTCCGTCACTCCCACAAGCACTGGGAAGCGCTGCTCAAAGGGTGTCACTTCCGCCCAATCAAGTATAATGGACAGGAAGCGCCCACTGCATAGTTTTCCAAATACAGGAGAACCAAATAGCAGGGAGACTGCCCACCAGCATTATAGAAAGGCATTCCAGAATGACGCTTCAGCATGGGAGAGCCTTTATGGAACTGGAAGTAATTAAAACAAGAAAAGGAGTTTGTGTGCAGAAGGCCCTGGACTAGGAAGTTGGGGTTGGTATGGCAATTGATTGGGGGGCCTGGGGGGTGCAGAGAAGGCCCTGAACTAGGAGGGCAGAAGGGGCCCTGGACTGAGGGGGTGTACAGAGAAGGCCCTGAACTAGGAGGGCAGAAGGGGCCCTGGACTGAAGGGGTGTACAGAGAAGGCCTAGGACTGGGGGGTGCGGTGGAGGCCCTGGACTGAGGTGGGGGCACAAAGGAGGCCCTGGGCTGAGATGGGGGTGCAAAGAAAGTCTTGGACTGGGGGGTTCAGAGGTGGCCCTGGTCTGGGGGGTGCAGAGGAGGCACTGACCTGTGTGTTGCAGAGGAGACTCTGGACTTGGGAGGTGCAGAGGAGGCTCTAAAATGGGGGGGGGGCTGCAGAGGACGCCCTGGGCTGGGAGGGTGGTGCAGAGGAGGCCCTGGGCTTGGGGGGGTGCAGTGGAGGCCCTGGACTGGGGAGGTGCAGAGGAGGTGCTGGAGTGTGCGGGGGGGCCCCAGAAAAGGGTTGGTGTGGCAAACAACCTGGATTAGGAGAAGAGGCCCTGGACTAGGAAGGTAATACACAGGAGGCCCTGGACTGGGAGGTGCAGAAGAGGCCCTGAACTAGCAGGGGAGTGCAGAGGAAGTTTTGAACTAGGGGGTGCAGAGGAGTCCCTGGACTAGGAGGGGAGTACAGGAGGCCCTGGACTAGGAGGGGGGTACAGGAGGCCCTGGACTGGGTGATGCAGAGGAGACCCTGGTTTAGGAGGGGAATACACTGAAAGCCCTGGACTAGGGGGTGTAGAGCAGGCCTTGAACTTGAAAAAAGTGTTGTAATATCTGGATTCAGAGGGGATTCGGAAGGCAGGGTGCAGAGGAGGCTCTTAAATGGGGGGGCTGTAGAAGGGGGCCTTGTACTAGGAGGGGAGTGCAGAGGAAGCCTTGGACTGAAAGGGGGGAGTACAGAGCCGGTCCAGGCTGGGGAAAGAGCGCAACCATATGGTCAGGGTCCACTCACATGCGTGGACCAGCACCCAGCTCAGCCTGAGTCAGCTTCTCCCGTCCCCTCCCCTCCACAGCCCAGTGTTTCAGTGAGTGCAGGGGGGGGGGGCAGAGCAGAGAACCAGAGACAGATAGTCACCAGCTCTCTGCTCAGGGAGCACTGATAACTGAAAGATAAGCAGTGTCCGATTACTCCGTTCTCAGCTTTAGAGCCGGCAAGGGGACAGATGCAGCATCCACCTACGCAAGTATGATTTAAAAAAAATGCCCACGCACAACATCTCCTCTTTCCTGCTATCTGGCCCACTGTACTGTCTGTTACATACTCGCTTGCGGCACAGTCATTAAAGCATAAGGCAATTTAAGCTGCAATCTGACCACACCCACAGTTTTGGCATGGCGTTGCTATATTGCCATATAGTGCAACAAAAATTATCAGCCCCGGGTGCCAGATGTGCCAACTACACCGATCCAATGAGAGAGAGAGACGAGGAGTCACGAGTTAGCGGAGAGCCGCTGTAAAATAGGTTCAGATCAGCATATTTTTTTATACAACACAGGCACATAATGTTATATTACAGAGGGGATGAAATTATTATATAGTAATTATGAGAGCAGTAGGAGCGGTTGGGCGTGCGCTGTTACAGACAGGCAGGGAGGGAGGGGGGAGAGGATGGGCAAGAGGACAGAGCAGAGCTGCGGATACCAAAGGCAGGTAATCTGACCACTGTGTCAGGGCTCAGCAGTCATGATAAACTCAGTCAGTTTACAGGGGGGAGGTTATAACCAGGCAGGATAACCCAGGTTTGTTAGGAGTTACAGGGGGCCAAATTACAGAGCACAAGAACTGTGCTGTATAACATGCTTTATGGGAAAATTATTATTATTTTAGGTTAACAAAATGCTTTAACTGCTTTACAACAAACTGGCTGCATCAAATGCTGGTTTTAAATGATCATATCTGGTTAAGACACCAAAGCTCTTACCTGGCCAAGATGGATCTCCTGCTCATGAATAAGCTGTTGTTTTGCTTTCTCTACTAGATTAAGCTGGTCTTCCTGTTCATTACATTTTTCCCATAGTTCCCGAGCTTCATTCTGAAGACATCTTATCTTCTGTTGGAGTCTTGAAATCTCTGCCTCCTGGAGGCTCAACTAACCATGAAAAGGAAAACACACATTTAATGTACAAGTGTTTTTGTTTCATGTTTAAACATCAATGGATTACATAATAATGATTACATAATAAAAAACTGAAAAAAGACATCTCGCTAAGATATTGTACGTCAGGGATTGACGGCAAGCTGTGTAAAATTGTCACTTAGATGAATGTCTTCCTTTTTTAGTTGAAGTCTTTTGGTTACATCCTTATGATAGCACTAAAGCTCAATGGTTGAACTGTGATATAGCAGCTTCTGCAATGTAGCTTATAAGTCAGCTTTCTTTAATGAGGGTTTACTTCATCTGCTCGATTTGCTGTAGTAAGCAGGGCAAGGTATAACCTGTCTGATCTAGGGGTGCAGTAAAAAAAAGTCGAAGAGGGCATACTATTAACACACCTATTAGGCCTTGTACACACGACCGAACATGTCCGCTGAAACTGGTCCGTCGGACCAGTTTCCGCGGACATGTCCGACCGTGTGTAGGGTCTACCGGACAGTTTTACGGCCTAGCGCACAGGTTTCCAGCGGACAAAAGTTTCTTAGCATGCTAAGAAACTTGTCCACTGGAAGCCTGTCCGTCGGACATGTCCGATGGTTAGTACGACTCATCGGACATGTCCGCTGGCCCGAAATCCCACGCATGCGAAGTGATTCGACGCATGCGTGGAAGCATTGAACTTCCTGGTGCACGGACGTCGCTGCGTCATCGTCACCGCGTATTCTGTCCGCGGGGAATTTGGTCTGATGGTGTGTACACACATCAGACCAAAAGATCCCAGCAGACATGTCCGATGAAAACGGTCCGCAGACCGTTTTCATCGGACATGTCTGGTCGTGTGTACGAGGCCTTAGATTGTAAGCCCCCCTGGCATACAATCTAATACACCCTCTTGTATTGAATTGTATTGTTGCTGTATTGTCTCCCTTTATCTTGCAAAGCGCTGCACAAACTGTTGGCGTTATATAAATCCTGTATAATAACACACCTTCATTTTATCATCTAAATCAGAGTTCCCCCGATTACATTAGAAACCCCCCACCCTTCACATCAGAGTCCCCCCCCCTCCCATCACATCACATCTGAGCCAGCCCTCATCATATCAGATCAGAGTTGCCCTCTCCACATTACAGTCTGCATCTGTTGACATCAGACATTACAGTCTGTTCCCTTCACAACAGCGACCTTAGTCCTACCTACAAATCTTTGCTAAAGCATCATGGCAGGAGGCAGAACAGGTCTAGATGGAAGCAGGACTATCTTCGACTTCTAAATCCCCACCTTGGATTAACATAATTCGGCCACCATCACCATAGCAATATGTAACACCATGAATTGTAGTCTGCCCCCTGCACCATAGAAATGAATGATGCAGTGCAGCAGATAGGAGCAAGGCACTATGGAGCCATGCCAAGGCTGTGCACTGCACCTCAGCTCCTTCACTTCCCGATAACAGCACTAGCCCTGGGGGACATGAATGAAATCTTGGGGGCTCAGCCCACCTCAGCCCCCCCTAGATCCATCCCTGGTGGGACGTACGAAACTCAGACACTAAAGCGACCAGAGAAAAAAAAAATCCTCATAGCAATGGAAGATGGGGTGGAGACAGAAAACCTCCATGGGATAATGCTTTAACTTATTGTGTGTTCACTCGGCTACAAAGCATTGAGCTGTGTAACATACAACGAGAAAAAATAAGTATTTCTTGGGGTCCACAAGGTGGAAGTGCATGGTTGGGGTATATGCTGTGGGGGTAAAGTGCCAAATTTCCAGCCTTGTTAGCTTGTTTAGATTACATTACATTCAGTCAGTACAAAGTATCATCGATCACCTCTATGGTTTTTAGTTTTTGCGCTATAAACAAAAATAGAGCGACAATTTTGAAAAAAAAATAATATTTTTTACTTTTTGCTATAATAAATATCCCCCAAAAATACATAAAAAAAAATTTTCCTCAGTTTAGGCCGATACGTATTCTTTTACATATTTTTCGTAAAAAAAAAAAAAAAAAAATCGCAATAAGCGTTTATTGATTGGTTTGCGCAAAAGTTATAGGGGGTATTTTTATGGCATTTTTATTATATATATATATATATATATATTTTTTTACTAGTAATGGCGGCGATCAGCAATTTTTTTTTTGAAACTGCGACATTATGGCGGACACTTTGGACACTTTTGACACATTTTTGGGACCATTGGCATTTTTATAGCAATCAGTGTTCTAAAAATGCATTGATTACTATAAAAATGACACTGGCAGTGAAGGGGTTAACACTAGGTGCGGGGAAGGGGTTAAGTATGTTCCCTGGGTGTGTACATTGTATGAACAGAAGATCAGCATTTCTCTCCGACAGGACCGGGAGCTGTGTGTTTACACACACAGCTTCCGGTCCTCGCTCTGTAACGAGCGGTCGCGTGTGCCCGGCGGCGATTGTGCCTGCCGGGCACGCGCGCGGGAGACGGGGGTGAGGGTGCAGTGTCCACTGCTATTTTTGCTTTACTAGCAGAGTCACTTCAAAGCCTTTTTTTATTAATTCCTTCCATAATGTCCGCACCAGTACTGTCTAAACTGTGTCTGAGTAAATTAAAGCAGCAGTGGACTGAGACAGTGTTTGCTGTATTCCCCCACAGTATAACCTACGAATGATAGTGCAAATACCTCCTGTGGATACAAAAATATACTTTTTATGGCTAGGTTCACACTTGTGCAGGTGGTTCTGCGTAAAGGACATCGGGTAAATCACACCTGTTCCCGCAACACCCACAGCCAAACCACAGTGCTTCTTTGCAGAAATGCGGGGCTTCCATTCATTCTTAATGGCACCCCCACGCATCTGAAACTGCAGCGCATTTTCGGCTGCAGGAAATCACAAGGTGCAAAAGCACAAGGTAATTTCCCTACAGCTGCATTTTATAAATGCTGCAGAAACCTTTTTCCTGCATTAAATGCAGGCACAGCAGACCATCCTATTGAATATGCTGCTGTTCCCATGCAAACACAGCTTGCAAAGCCACATAGAGATGAACCAGGCCTAATACAAGGATACTCTGAACAAGAACTTTTGGGATTACTTAACCTTTCAAAGATCTGCCAACGTGTAGTGTTATATAGTTAATTTTAGGTGTAACATGCGTTTTATACTGTGGATTTTTAGTATATATGCATGTTGATGTAAATAATAGTTGGATTTTTCACTGGGCAACTAAGGGGTTGCATGGTTTGAGATCTGAAACAATTAACCCTTGAGTTCTCATTGAGAGAGAGCACTGATTGCAGTGACATTGGAAGATATTCTGCATTAATATCTCAGATAAGGACTGTCTGTTTGTGATTAAGGGGTCACCTAAGGCCCCCATGGCAGGAAGTTCTTTAAAGCAGAAGTGAACATTATGCTTGGCATTACACATTCACTGACAGCAGATACATGCATTATAGTTTTTACAAGCATCAAGGGCTGGCAGTATACAGTTACTGATGCTGGAAGTGGGCATTATACATTTATGAGCACCAGAGACTGATATTTTACATTTAATGGCCCCGATGAGTGTACTTCTAGTTTTCTTTATAGGCAACAGAAGTTGGTATTTTACATGTACTGACAGCATAGCTTGGCAATTTTATTTATTTGGTTCATTAACACAGTGCTGACAAATTCCATAACACTGTACGGGGTATGTAGGACATTTGACAACAGTATATGCCTTTAAAAGGGTCTAATTATCTAACACCCTTACCAATCAAGATGAACATTACTTAGAAGTAGGACACTGTTGTTGGAGAACCTTTACTATTGGGGGGAAACTAAACTAGCACACACAGGCATGTAGATCAGTGGTTCTCAACCTGGGGGTTCGGACCGCCTCAGGGGTCGAGTGATGATTTGCCAGGGGTCACCAAATCCTGGGCTGTTCCTGAAGCCCACACCGCTCTCCCAGCCTTTTCTCAGCTGTCCAACTGGGCTGTTCCTGGAGCCCGTGGCTGCCCACTCAGCCTATTTGCAGCCGCCCATTAAGTTCACGGCATGGCTGAGGGGCAGAGACTAGGGGTCAGCTGACTGGTGAGGAATGTGAAGTGGGAGGAGCTGAAGGAGACCCAATCTCCTGATTTTAGCATAGGTGTCACTGCTGCAAGACACCACAAAGTCGGAGACAAAGTGAAGCTGGAGACACAATGAGTAACACTACCTGTGATTATAGTTGCCATTAAAAGTCCCAACTACAGTTCTCAGATCAGCACATGATCTTGATCAAGAGCACTTAAGTTGGCTGATCAAAACTCCCCCCAGCACTGCCACTCATCCCAACTCCCCACCAACACTGCCTCTCATCCCAACTCCCCGCCAACACTTCCACTGATCCCACCCCCCCCCCCACAACCAAGGTGTAATAGAATGAATACAAATAGGGAATACATGAAAGGGAGAGGAAAAGAGGGGGAGGAACAAAGAAAAATGGAGAGAAAGAATAAGAGAAAGAACAAGAAAAACAGCTAGAGAGGGATGGGGGGGGGAAAAAAACAAGAATTTAGGATAGACAAAGATAAAACGGAAATAAAGGACAACAAAGAAAAAGGGTGGCACATCCTAAAATGTACAATAAGGGGTTTTAATATTGTATGAGTGGAAGGAACTCAGGGAGTGCTAAATGTTTGTGGGTTGGGGGCGAAAATTACTTGTGTTGCCAGAAACCAACCATTGTGAGAGTCAAGCCAAATAGACACTTGGTCAAAGCAATGTACTAACATGCATAATACAGTACATTTACTGACATCAAGACCCAGAATTATATATTCCATTGAAGTCAGAAGATGGTAATACATAGTTCTTAAATGCTGCATTAGGTCACATATTCTGTATTTGCTTTAGACCTCACATTTTCTTGCACTAGCCTTGCAGGAGAGGTCATACGTAACTCAAATGGTCATACAAACGCATACTGTTCAATACAAATGCTTTTTTAAAAGGTGAACACAGTATGGGGTTTGAACTAGATGTCCATGTTTAGAGACTTTCCATTTACTATATGGATCACTGATTTCTATTTCAAGGCCCATTTGTGCTCCATTCACTGCAGGGTGACTGGGGCAAAGCTCACACGAGGGCAATGACATCTGCATGAGCAAACCCTAAAGTGACCCATTGTTCCATTGGGAGGAAAAAGTCAAATTAATTTGCATTCATAAAGTGGTGCACTAATTCATGGCTAAAGGCACTAATTCATGGCTAAAGAAAAAAAAACAATCCATCTTCACATAAACCCACCCCATTCAAGCATACCATCTTTTAACGAAAGACAAAGCTATATGAGTAACCCCACCATGTTTCTTTTTAGAGGTGTCAAATAAAAGGGTAGTAAAATAATTAAGGATCCATGGTCACCTTTAAACTGCATATTCAGCTTGAAGGCATTGTATAGATTGATTCTATTTAAAAAAAAAAAAAAAAAAAAAAACTATATAACGCTGCACCTGATGCCCTAGTCAGCATTATAACACCACAAACAGGAAAACTCGGATTGTATAATTTTCATTAATTTAATAGAATATTTCCAATAATAAGCAGCACCATCCCATTGTGACAGCACATATTCATCATTTGGATTGTTACTATGCAACAAGGTCAGATTCTGCCTTTCACTGAATTAAACCGGATGACTTATGCATTTGCCAACTTTCTCTTTTGAATTGAAAATAATTTATTGTTCAACACTGTGTGATGGGCACAAGATGGGTCATCAGTGACTGAAAGGAATCCCAAAATCAGAAACATTTAAAGAACACCTGCCTGAACAAATACCGGCAGTAAAATGTATACTACCTGACGATGTTTGTTATTTATTTTTATCTTTTTCTCCCTTTATTTATTCGTCACATTTTATTCATTCATGTAGCACTGAAATTCCACAGCACAAAGACCAGTCACATCAGTCCTTGATCCCGAAGGTTCCTAAAATGTAATGCCAACCCCACATCTCAGCAGACAAATTCCTGAACTATGGTGAGGTTTTTTTTAAACGCTAGCTGATTAGCTTATCTGTAAATTACGAAATATTTTTAAACAGTTGGACTTGAAAAATAGAAGCAATGCTGATTGACTTAAACTAATGTGCTTGCAATGGCTACATGCGTTGCATGGTCTTATGAAACACAGATTTGTACCAAGGGTTTACACAGATGTAAAAATGATGTAGAAGGAGAACATGATTGAAACTTACATGGTCAATCAATAAAGATTCTTTAAAGAGTAAAACAAAATAGATAGATAATCTGTTTGGATATTTCAGAATACAATAAAAAAATTCTGTTTGTTTTCCATTTTATACCACATCCGATTCGCATGACATGTAAAACAGTAGTGCAATTTTAAAGAGTCCTGTGTGTTTTCTGAGCACTGTGGTGGGGTTCAGATGCGAATTCCAGGCTGATTGTTTTCTATGGTAATGCTTCTGAATTGCAGCTTTGAACACAAATTGAGAAGAAAAAAAAAAAAACAGTGTGGGGACCCCCCCCCAAATTATCTCATGCAGTGGCATCTGCCTTGCTTATTTCGCTTCTAAATTACAGTACACCATATGAGATGAGTCTCACGTCACAGTATTTTGTATTCCTAACATACACTATATTGCTAAAAGTATTGGGACGCCTGGGTGTACACACACACACATTCAATTTAATGGCATCCCAGTCTTAGTCCGTAGGGCTCAATATGAAGTTTGCCCACCCTTTGCAGCTATAACAACTTCAATTCTTTTGGGAAGGTTGTCCACAAGGTTTAGGAGTGTGTCTATGGGAATGTTTGACCATTCTTCCAGAAGCGCATTTGTGAGATCAGGCACTGATGTTGGACGAGAAGGCCTGGCTGCAATTTCCGCTCTAATTCATCCCAAAGGTGTTCTTTCGGGTTGAAGTCATTCAAGTTCCTCCACGTCAAACTCGCTCATCCGTGTCTTTATGGACCTTGCTTTGTGCACTTGATAAATGAAAAGGAATGCAGCGCTTTCACCAAGGGAGTCTCTTGAGTATGGAAGAGTACACGCTAGGGTACTCAGGCTGTTGTGGCCTCCTGACAACACTTAGGCAACAGTCAAAATAGAAAAATCTGGCAACTCTATTTCCATATCCAAATGTAAACGTTTATTGGCACATATAGAAAGGTACAATACTGACGCGTTTCGGCACAACACCTTGGTCACAGCTGTGACCAAGGAGGTGTGCCAAAACGTATCAGCCCTTGTATCTTTTTAAATGTACGAATAAATGTTTAGATTTGGATATGGACATGGAGTTGATGGCCTTTCCTATTAAGACTGGTGCTTTGTGCACTGGTCTAATTAATTTGGTGGAGGGGGAATTATGGTGTGGGTTTTTTTTTTTCAGGGGTTGGGCTTGGCCCTTAGTTCCAGTGAAGGGAACTCTTAAGGCATCAGCATACCAGGACATTTTGAACAATTTCATGCTCACAACTTTGTGGAAACAGTTCACCCATGTCTTTATGGACCTTGCTTTGTGTACTGGTGTGCAGTCATGTTGGAACAGGAAGGGGCCATCCCAAAAGTGTTCCCACAAAGTTGGGAGCATGAAATTGTCCAAAATGTCTTGGTATGCGGATGCATTAAGAGGAACTAAGGGGCCAAGCCCAACCCCTGAAAAAGAACCCCACACCATGATCGCCCCTCCACCAAGTGAATTGGACCAGAGCAAGGTCCATAAAGACATGGATGAGTGAGTTTGGGGTGGAGGACTTGACTGGCCTGCACAGAGTCCTGACATCAACCCCACAGAACACCTTTGGGATGAATTAGAGTGGAGACTGTGAGCCAGGCCTCATCGTCCATCATCAGTGCCTGACCTCACAAATGCACTTCTGGAATAATGGTCACGTATTCTCATAGACACACTACTAAACCTTGTGGACAGCCTTCCCAGAAGAGTTGAAGCTGTTATAGCTGCAAAGGGTGGGCCAACTCAATATTGAACCCTACAGACCAAGACTGGGATGCCATTAAAGGTAATGTGCAGGTAAAGGCAGGTGTCCCAATACTTTTGGCAACATAGTGTACTTCCTGTTCTAGAATGGCAGCACTTTTGCTCATAGATGTTGTACCGTAAGCCCCCTTTCACACTGAACATGACTTTGAAATTGTGATACTTCAGATGAAGTAGCATGATTTCTAAGCCGCAGGCCAGTGCGGTTTCAGGTGCAACTTGCTTGACATCTGTGAAACTTCATGCACAGATGTCTATGCAAGTCACACCTGAAATCGTCAAAAATAGCGCAGGAACCTTTTTTTCAAATCTGTGTGGGTCCGCAAAGACGGAGTTGCACCAATTTGAGCGGTTCCATTGCCGACAATAGGGTGCGACTTGTCATGCAGTTTGGAACTGTCAAATTTGCACCAGTGTGAATGGGAGGAAAGCGAATATTGTGACTTTGTTGATGTTCGTTACTGGCAGGATCCCAAGGAGATAAAAAAGCCCAAAATAAAAACGAATATGGCCACCACATCTAGGACCAGCAATATATTACATTTTTGGTCTTGGGATAAAATATACTTTAATTCCCACCTCTTGAGACTGATCTGACGTGTAAGTGCACAGAGTAAGCATGAAATAGTAGGTAATAGGCTGAACATTTCCATCTTACCAACAGCTCGGTATACTGAAGAATGATCTGTGAACAGACATTTCAGTCTAAACTCTCAAAGTACTTACTTCTTCTTGAGAGCCAAAATATTTCTCCTGTGATGTTTTCAAGTCTGTTTTAAGTTGTAAAATGATTTGATCTCTGTTATTAACCTACAAAAAAGAAAAATATCAAAATGAAACACAGATGGACAATGAGCGAGAGTTAAGACACCGGAATGAATAACTAACTTCATTCAAAACTAACTTGAGCAAGACAAGGCATTGTGCATTCAACCTTTTTGTGTCATTTCTTTCTCTTGCTGGTTCCTTTCAACATATGTTTCTTTGGATATTCCGCACAAAGGCCATTACTGAGTTATAGGTCTACCAGCGTGCTTTTATATAAAAGTGCCGCTGGAGCTAAACCAGTCACACTTAACCCCTACATAGAATGGTAAAATAGCTACTTTTAGGGGCCCAATAGGAAAGAAAACCTATCACCTCTGTGTACAGGGCCATAAACCTAAAACTCAAGTTAACTTCTATAAAAAGCCATTTATAAACATCTAAAGTCCCGTACTTTGCTAGAAGTTAAAATTGCTTTAACATATAAAGGAGCAGTTGAGTACAATCTATTGAGAAGAATTTATAAAAACTAGAGTAATGCCGCATACACACGATCTGGCTTTTGCCCGGCCAAATCACATTGGAATTCCATCGGAAAAATATGGAACATGTTCTATATCTAAACTCCGATTGAATTCATCGGAATTTCCGATGAAAAAACTCCGATGGGGCTACACACGATCGGATATTCCGATAGAAAAGGTCCATTGGACATTGGGGCATTAAAGGGGTTGTAAAGGTAAAAAATAAAAATTCCCTAAATAGGTTCCTTTACCGTAGTGCAGTCCTCCTTCACTTACCTCATCCTTCGATTTTGCTTTTAAATGTCCTTATTTCTTCTGAGAAATCCTCACAGCAATGTGAGGCTTTCTCCCTGGTGTGGAGAAAGCCTCTTGAGGGGGCGAGCAGGGGTGTCAGGATGCCCACTAACACACAGCTCCTTTCTCTATCTGTAAAGTAGAGAGTGTCCTGACACTCCTGCTCGCCCCCTCCCCCTCAAGAGGCTTTCTCCAAACCAGGGAGAAAGCCTTGCATTACTGTGTGGAGTTACAGACAGAAAAACAGGAAGTGAAAATTTCTCAGAAGAAATAAGTACATTTAAAAGCAAAATCGAAGGATGACGCAAGTGAAGAAGGTGATGACAAAAGCTTCCCCCCCGGCGCATTATGCGCGTCACCAGTTTCCGAAAGAAGCCGAACGTCGGTGCGCAGGCGCCGTATGGAGCCGACTCGCAGTCTGGCTTCTTCCGGAAACTGGTGACGCGCATTATGCGCCGTGGGAAAGTTTTTGTCATCACAACAATCACTTGGTCTCTGAATAGGAACGCCCACTCCCGCGGGAGGCACTACCCGGAAACCGGGGGGGGGGGGGAAATAGCTATACGAGGGTATGTACAGCGACACAAAAAACAGCATACTGTACATGTCGGCGGTATGCTGGATGGAATGGTATATACATGTTTTAGGGTGAACCTCCGCTTTAAACTCACATGACGCACCCTATTTGTGCCTATGGAACATTTCAAATCGGAGCAACTACGACTAGCACCCATTTGAAAAAGGTTTCTGCACTATTTTTGGCAATTTCATGTGCAACTGCATAGACATCTGTGCCTGAGGTCGCACAGATGCCCGCACATGAAATCACGATGACTGGCAGCATTGGAATAGCTGAAATCAAGCTGAAGTAGCTCGACTTCAAAGCCGGGGTGTAAAACTGGAGAGTGCAAAATCTGGTGCACTTTTGCTTGGTAGCCAACAGCTTCTATTTCAGCTTGTTCAATTAAAGTGGAGTTCCACCCAAAAATGGAACTTCCACTTTTCAGAACCCTCCCCCCCTCCGGTGTCACATTTGGCACCTTTCAGGGGGAGGGGGAGCAGATACCTGTATAATACAGGTATTTTCTCCCACTTCCTGACATAGATCACTGCAGTGATCGCAGTGACCTATGTCATGTCCAGCGCCTACACTGTCCTCCCCCGCTGTCTTCTGGGAAACACACAGGTCCTAGAAGATAGCGGGGACCAGTGAGGAGAGACAGCGTGACTCGCACATGCGCAGTAGGGAACCGGGAAGTGAAACCGCAGGGCTTCATTTCCTGATTCCCTCACCAAGGATGGCGGCGGGGGAAGCCAAGAGCCGAGCGATTGATCGTCCTCGCTGTCCCTTTATTAAAAGTCAGCAGCTGCAGTATTTGTAGCTGCTGGCTTTTAATATTTGTTTTTTAGGCGGACCTCTGCTTTAAGCTTTAAAAAAGAAAAATGGAAGCCGACTGGATTCTATGCAGAGCTGCACTAGATTTTTAACTCTTCAGTTTTAGCAAATCAACCCTCAAAATGTCTCCTACCTCTTCGGTATTCTACACTTCTAGGTGTGTCAGGTGCCTGTGTTTGTTTCCTACTACTACATCACTACAGGACACATCAGCCCCATGTTCTATAAAAGTGGTTCTAAAGCTTTAAGGTTTTTCACCTTAATGAATTCTATGCATTAAGGTGAAAAACCTTCTATGCTGCAGCTGCACCCCAGACCCCTTCTTTTTTCTTACCTGAGCCCAATACAATCCAGCGATGTGCATGAGCGCAGTGGCTCCAGCTGCCGTCTCTCTCCTCATTGGATAGATCCAAATCCTGTGACATGGGAGTGCTGTCTGTCAATTAACTTGGGAGCGAGCCCGCACAGGTGACCCCGGGGAAATCGGCTTTCCCTGGGCACACCCGATAAAAGAGGAGGGGCCAGGAGTGCCAGCAGGGGATCCCAGAAGAGGAGGATCCAAACCATTGCACAGAGCAGGTAAGTATAGGCATGTTTGTGATTTTTCTTAAAAAAAAAAAAGGAAGGTTTACAACCACTTTAAAGAAGCAGAAAACTGAAATCAACTTCTTTATTAGTCAACTTTTATAAAATTTACTCCTAGATTTGTTGGTTGCTCTGAGAAACACAAGGAAGAAAAAAATATGAAGCCTCGTACACACACTTGGTTTACTTGGTAAGAACCAGCAAGAAAACTGCTGGCAGAGCTTTCTTGCCCAGTATACCGAGCATGTGTACGAGGCTTTCAGGTTTGACAAGAAAACTGCCCAGAATCTAGACGTCATGATTCTCTGCAGTTTTCCTGCCGAGAAACCCGAGAGTGTGTATACTACCTGTCGCCGTGGAAACCTGTGCATGCTCGAAATGAATTTGACGCATGTGCGGTAGCTTCCTAGGCATAGGTAGGGTGCAGCAAGATGGCGGTGACGGCATTGAATGTGACGAGCGCATGCTCGTCGTACACAATGATGTCACCGCCTTCTTGCCTTTCAAGAGAACCACGGTTCTTTTGAAAGGAGAGTGTGTACACTCGGGCGGCAAGAGATTCTTGTGAAGAATCTCGTCAGGAAAAACAAGGGTTTTTTCCTGACGAGATTCTGGCCTGTGTGTACAGGGCTTAAGGAGACAGATATCCATGCCACCTGAGGCAGTAGAGTTGGATTGTAGAGTTTAGTTGCTGCCTCCTAAGTTCTTCATTAAACTGTCCATATTTGGAACCTATGTACGCCTTGCTGGTAGCACAATGTTGGGGAAAAAATTTACAGCAATGAAATTATCACGACTGTTTATGAATATTACATTTAGAATTTAACAGCTTTGAACGGATTGTCCAACCTACAGCTTTTACAGAAATTTCGAGGACCTAGGTTTATTTTTAATAATTTGGGAAGGCAGCTGAATATGAAAGTACTACTTTATTCACTCGCCACAGTGGTTTCTGTTAATGGGACTGAGGACTCTGAAAAAAAGATGGATTTCTGTGATTTCTTGGGTTGTAATTTTTGGCTTTTTACCTCTTGAAGTTGAACTTTTTCTTTCCTACATATTTTCTTTATAAATTAGCACCAACAACTTAACATTGTCAGTCCACTTCAGGCTAAGCTGAGGCCAAGAAATAATTTGTGGACCACGTTTATAGACACTAGTCCTAACAGACAACCAGCACCCTTCTGTCTAGGTTAACATTACAAACTGATCAAAAGCATGCATATAATGACACTGCTGGACCATAAAACATAGGTGCCCCTATATTTCTAAGAGTTAATTTTGAGGCATTAAAGTGTATATATAGCCAAACCTTTTATTTTTTTTGGTTTTGGCTACAGTAGGGAAAACCTAGTGTCCAGTTGAGAAGACTTTTCCTTCACTTCCTGGATGGAACAAGAAGTGCAAGACAAACTCTCCTTTCAGACTGCTGTCACTAGAACAAGTGTTCTCATTGTAATATTTACCTGCAAAATAGGATTTCCCATGGCTTTCTGTTTTAGTGACAGTTGTCTACAGGAGAGGTTGAATCTCCTTAGGAAGGACAAAGAAGCAATTGATAAGGTTTCCAAACTGTTTATTTATAGACTTTAGCTATAAAATAGCTAAGGTCTATAATTCATCAAAAAACTGTTCAGTTACTGCATATAAATATTGTTTTACTCATCTCGCCAACCTCAGGGTACATCTTTTCAGTATTACTCAAATATGTATTCTTGCTCCCTTGTTCCCATAACATTTTTTGCTTATACAATTAATAATTTGTTTTCCTCCAGCCCAACTTATCACAACCTCAGTACCTAAATCTACTCCCACTACCATTCTAAGCCTAGTCTATCTACCCAGCGAAAGGAAAAATCTGTATACTTACCTATTTTGAGGGTGCTCCGGTCCAGTCACATGATCGAGTCCCAGCACAGGCTTCAGTGTAGATGAGGGACATCCAACAGATGCCTCAAAGTAAGCCTATGGGTGACGTCATTGCCCAGGCTCTGCAGCCCTTGTCAGGGATCTCTCCTCCTCATTGAAGCAAACGCTGGGACTTGATTATGTGACTGGATCAAAGCACCCTCAGAATAGAGAAGTATACAGATCTTTCTTTTACAGGATAGAGAGAATAGGCTTAGAATGATGGTGGGAGTAGATTTAAGCAAAGTTAGCGTTTGACTGAAATTCCACTTTAATTTAGACCTCCACCCAATTTTTGAAAGCCCGGGAAAGGTTCAATTGCTATCCATATTCCTGTGGAAAAGGACTTTCCTCTCTTCCTATCCAAGTGATGGTGGTCATGAAAATAATAAGTGAAAATAAATCTCTCCAATGGGGTCATATGCAGCAATAAAGACACTTTTGTTTTAGTGGTGCTGGTCGGGGTTACAGCCTCTGTTGGGTTTTAGTACTATCTGCCACTTCTGAGGTTCTAACCCATCCAGGCTCTTAAAAGCTCCAGATTTGTTTATTTGTTTTTTATTTGAGCTACACTTAAGGGTAATCACACTGTGAGCCTGAATGCAGTGTGACACAATAGTTAGCAGTGCAGTCCTACAATAGTCTGTGTAAGATGTGTGACTGCAGACATCAGCAAATCTTGGGGGCAGGCTGACACAGGACTATACTACTGTTTTAAAGTTAAAGTTTAGGCAGATATAAAAGACAAAAATTAATGCAGGTCTGTAATCATTAATATATTATTGGATGCATTTCTTTTTCTTAGATGCAAGCACTATAAGGAATTAAATTTGATTTGGTATCGGCCTCTTGCAGTTCCCCTATGCAGCAGAGCTGGGGTGTGAGTGACATAAGCAATACATAGAACCAATCAATTCAGGAACTGAGAAGGATCATGTTAATGAGCAGAGAGCAGAGTGACAGTGAGATGAGCTTATTACTGTGCTGCTTCTCCTTTCACTGTCCAGTCACAGGCTGGGGTGGGTCTAGGATGACCCAGGTATGGAGGAAGGGGATTGAATGATGCTGGCCATCAGACTGACAACATTAATTGTCTGGAAAAACTCTAGAATATAGCTGCTTTTGTTATTTTATCTTTCTATTCGTTTTTATTTTACTTTTGGTTCTGATTTTAACCCACAGAGTAGCCGATATGCACAGCAAGTGAAGGGTGGATCATCAAAGTATCTGAATACGTATTGTTAAATAATAGGATACATCTGTGTGCCAGCATTTGAACAAAATACATATCCCAGTACAATGCCTAAACAGCATTTGCTTTCTCCCATTAAGCATATCTTATTTTCTTTCTTTTTTTTTATTCATCAAAGACCAGTCTAGCAACAAACGGACAGGGGAAAAAAAAAACAACACAAAAGAAAAATGAGTTACATTACTTTTAAAAGTAATGACGCATACTTGGTTGTCATTTGTGGAGAGCAGGGGTTACAATAAAGCAAATGACATGCCTCGTTATATTCTCTTAACATGTAATTGACAAGAGAAGGCACTCTAGGAAGAAGACAGCAAAATGTATTGTAACACATGCACACACACACCTCTTGTTGTGCAGTTTTATGTCTCTCGGTGACAACTGCCAGTTTTAGCTCCAGCCTCTTCCTTTCTTCACTCATCTTGGAAATGTCCTGGGACTGCTGCATGATTTGCTCTGTCAGCTGAATATTTTCTTCCTTAAATTTATGTAAAAGTTTCTCCCGGTGGAGCAGCTGGATGTAAAACAGATAAATACAAGGTTCATTTCAAACACTGCTGTCCCATCTTCACATTATGTTCCCCCAATGTAGAGTTTAATGCTCCATAGGAAATGCAGCAAATTGAAGCAAAAGGCTGCTTGTCTCTTGAATATTCACAAGAAGCCTGCACATAGAATTAAGCATAGACACTGCCTTAACAGCTGTTTGCTTGGGTCAATGCTGCATGCATGTTTTCTTTTAAAATGAATACCATCTCAGACTGCCTGCATTTTTTGGGGATTCAGAGCCTTCTACAGTCACATTTCATTCCATATCTGTGATGTAGGTGCATCCCTAAAGTATATCTAAGCACAGCAAGAGTACTGTATTCTGACAGCAGACACCTGGGGCTGTCAGAATATGCAAACAGTGGCTGCAACCGACTGCCTGAAATCACTGTTCGGTCAACAGTTTTCCACCAAGCTCTTTTGATCCTCAAATTGAAAGATGTTGTGAGAAGTGGTGTCAACAGGGCCACCCACGGCTTGCATATTAGTTTGTTCATCAAGATTGGCCATCTTGGGAGTATTGAAGCCCCATCAAGTTTTTATTGCTGCCTGTGTCCCTGCTGGGGAGATGCAACCTGTTACAGTTGCCTCCAAAACCAAAATAGGAAGGAAACCTTTCGAAGTGGACACCTGTTCCAGTAACAACTGTCTAAGCGGGGGACTCCCTGATTTCTGCTGATTTCCTGCTGTGTCTTTGCATGATACAGAGAGCTGCCCACTACTGAAGAAGTGTCTTCATTTTGACCATTTTAATGTGGCTGTGGCTGCAGCACTGCTTAAAATGCCGTCTTTTAAGCAAATAGACCCTGGTAGCTCAATTTCAGCAGAAATCAGACTACTTTCTCAGTGTACAGACAAGTAGACAGAATGTATGGTCATTAGTTAGGATAAGATTCTTGAATATGGCTTTCCCTAGAGGACACCTTTTGAAACATTACCCTAGCTCACAACACAAAAAGCCCAAGATCACCAAAACCTAGGGCACCCTAATAAAGGCATGAGGCCCACATCTTCTCCATGTGAGGGGGGGAAATTCTATTGGTCAGGTAAAATCTGGCAGATTTAAACCAGTGATTGTCATTAGGTAAGAAGTCCCCCTTTCCTTAAAGTGGGTGTAAACCCCAAAAAAATCCTATCATCTGTGCCCAGTCTTGCCACACAGAGTTAATCCAGCTCTGAACAATCCACTTTTATTGTTCAGTGAAAATTAACAGACTTCCAGATAAAAACCTGTCTAAATAAAAAGTCCTTTCCGTCCCCTTGCTTCGAGTGACAGGGTTTTTACATATCTTGTGCACTAGCTTGGACAAATGCACATTCCTGACTGTTTATCATAATATGAGGGGTGATCCACAGTTCATTGTGAGAGGTAATGTATGTCACTCGAAGCAAGGGGACCGAAAGGACTTTTTATTTAGACAGGTTTTTATCTGGAAGTCTGTTAATTTTCACTGAACAATGTGGCAAGACTGGGCACAGATGATAGGAAATCTTATTCTCTACATTGTGACATCAATTTTGGGTTTACATCCACTTTAATCCTTGATACTTACCTTGCAGTTCCCCCCTTGACGCTCCTACTGTCATCGTAGCAAGTACCAGAACCCCCAGTGTCAACAGTGTTTAGGTTTTCGTTTTATCACCACAACTGAATTACTACTTTTCTCTTGTTTGTACTTTTCTTGTATGGGGGTTGGCAAACATTTTCTGCCTGGTATGTGAGATCATTTAAAGACCTACATCACCCTTTCCTATAAATATGGATATTGGTTAAGCAGCCAAGATAGGTAGTTCTTCCTGCAAATGCAAAATCTCACAGTCCGCTAGCCAATTATTGTACTATCTAAGGGAAAGGGAAGAACATGTAGCTCAAGGACTGGCTACAGAAAGAACAACCGTGCTTCGGATATACAGTTAATGTCATACCTCAATAAACATTTGTTTACCCACCAACATGCATGTTACAATAAAGTAGCTTGGTACTTTAGCATTGTTTGGAAACACAGTATAAACCAAAGTAGCTTGAAGTAGCGTGATTTCAATGTAGCAATGTCAGCGCGATTTCAGCTGCTACTTGATAGACATTTGTGTGGCTTCATGCATAGATATCCATTGAAATCGCACCTGAAATTGGCAAAAGTAGTGCAGGAACTACTTTTGCAAATCGGTGCGGCACCGCAAAATCAGTGTCGCACCAATTGAAACAGTGCCATTGCTTCCAATAGGCTGCGACTTGTCATGTGATTTGATCTCTCAAATCGCATGACAAATTGCTCCAATGTGAATCTAGGCTAAAGGAGGTAATAGTTTAATTGGCATTTTTTTTCAGCTCTTCATTTGGAACCAACTATATAACTTAGACCAGGGTTCTTCTTTGAAGCATCAATGTCTCCCTTAACGCATACTTCATTTCTAACTAGCAAGTCATTTATTGTAGATTTCAGCTATATATAAATATTTCAAGCCACAATAAATAATAGATTCCACCTATGCAGGGTCTGAACAACATGTATGTTTTTTGCGCTATAAGCCATTGTTCTAGTGAAAGCATGCCTTGTTAAAACAGTCACATACAACCATAATAAAAAAAATAAAAACTTTCACAGAAGAAAAAAGGTTTTCTGGTCTGTTCTGCTCCCATTATTATGAACAGAAAAAAATGTGCCGTTTTGGCTGTTTGGAAACAGAAGGGAAAATGGTTTTTATGTTTGGCACACATCATGGAGACATTACAAAAGGTAACAGAAACCATAAACAATCACAACAGGATCCCTAATTATAGATGTATATTTTAGGTACTTGCACTGCCAAGCAGTAAGGAAATAAATAGCAAAGGTTAATACAAAACAGGCAATTAAAATTGATTACCTCATCATAACATGCAGAGTACTGGTTTTGAGCTTTTAATAGTTCCTTCTGTAAGGCTTCGCATTTGCTTTCTTTGTCATGTATCTACGGAAAACAAAATTTTAGAAAACATTTCAATAGAAACAACTGGAACTGTGCCAATGACAACTTTTCCACACCTAATTGCCAAAGGTAAAACAGATATACAGTATTCGAGCACCTAGCCAACCCACTTTCATTTTTGATATGACAAACAACACAATAACAGTTTCCGGAGGTGAAATATATATATATATATATATATATAATCATTTTTCATGTGAGCTTTAAACACGTTCTCTGCTTTCGGTATGAGCAGCACGGCAGCCATCTTGGTAGTGAAACATATAGCACATGTAAAAAAAAAAAAAAAAAAAAAAAGAAGAAGGAGAGCGGTTCCTTGTTAATGGGGAGCGAGAAAGAATGCGCGGGTGAATGAAGCGTTCATGAGATTCCAGCATAGCAGCACCTTGCGTGCTACGAAGGGCTTCAATTTCTCCATTTTCTAAACTCAGAAAAATGTATCACTCCAATTCCGAATATTGAATGTCTTATGGAAAGTGAAAGGTCATTTGTAACTGTCCAAACGATTGATGGCGTTAAGATACCTCCTTGACCTTCACCCTGCACTCATAAAAAACAGTTTCAGATGACAGAACACGGGACGATTTTTTTCCCCTTTCCTCAGAAATGTCTGTTCTTATTCCCTTATTGCTGAGCTGATTTGTTATCTGAAATATTTCATAATTGTATGTCAACATTTAATTACTCTGTGTCTTCCCTCATTAAAAAGCTAACTGTCATCTAATCCTGCTTAGCAACGCTGGCTGTTTACACTAATTCATGCAATTCTGTCTGCTCTATGCCATCGTTCTCCATCACCATCAACGACATAATTGCTTCAGATGCCATTACAAACAGTCAAGGTCACAGGCTGCAAAAATATATATTCCAATTACACATTAGTTAGGAGACATGCAAGATTGCGACTGCCTTTGTGGACAATGCATGCAATAACTTAAAACAAGGAAACTATGAGTCACATTGCTTTTAGTTTATTTCAATGTTTACACATTTAAAAACAGATCTTTTATATAATTTTTCATTACGTGTATAAAAAAGTTAACAAAAACATGTAATACAGTGCGCTTTGATAAAATGTAGGTTCTAACAAGAAATCCCAACAAGTTTCACTTGTTGATTGCCTCTGTCTCGTACTCACTACTCTTTTTTTTTTCGTTCAATGTCCAATGTACTAACAATCCAATGCTGCTACAGTGATCTCCTTTGCCGAGTTATTGTGTTCTGATAGGGGGATCCCGCCTCCCCCTCCATGCCAGAACACTCCGTCCAGTGCTCTCAGACATTTGCTGAGCTGAGAGCGCTGATCGGGAGCCGGCAGTCAGACCTTTTACGGTCATGACCTTCCACAGGTTGGACTGGTTGCCATACAGGTGAAACTCGAAAAATTTGAATATAATGGAAACGTTTATTTCACTAATGCAAATTAAAAAAGTGAAAATAATATATGAAATAGACTCATTACATGCAAAGCAAGATAGTTCAAGCTGTGATTTGTCATAATTGGTGATGATTATGGCTTACAGCTCATGAAAAGGTGCAATATTCTAGGCTCAAAGTGTCCCACTCTAATCAGCTAATTAAGCCATAACACCTGCAAAGGGTTCCTGAATCTTTAAATTGTCTCTCAGTCTGGTTCAGTAGGAATCACAATCATGGGAAAGACTGCTGACCTGACAGTTGTGCAGAAAACTATCATTGACAACCCTCCATAAGGAGGGAAAGCCTCAAAAGGTAATTGCAAAAAAAGCTGGATGTTCCCAAAGGGCTGTATCAAAGCACATTAATAGAAAGTTAAGTGGAAGGAAAAATTGTGGAAGAAAAAGGTGCACAAGCAGCAGGGATGACCGCAGCCTGGAGAGGATTGTCAGGAAAAGGTCATTCAAATGTGTTGGGGACTTTCACAAGGAGTGGACTGAGGCTGGAGTCAGTGCATCAAGAGCCACCACACACAGACGGATCCTGGACATGGGCTTCAAATGTCGTATTCCTCGTCATGCCACTCCTGAACAACAAAACATCAAAAGCGTCTTACCTGGACTAAAGAAAAACACACCTAGTCTGTTGCTCAGTGGTCCAAAGTCCTCTTTTCTGATGAGAGCAAATTTTGCATCTAATTTGGAAACCAAGGAGCCAGAGTATGGAGGAAGAATGGAGAGGCGCACACTGCAAGATGCTTGAAGTCAAGTGTTGATTTGGGGAGCCATGTCATCTGCTGGTGTTGGTCCACTGTGCTTCATTAAGTCCAGGGTCACCGCAGCTGTCTACCAGGAGATTTTGGAGCACTTCATGCTTCCATCCACAGAGGAGATCTATGGGGATGCCGACTTCATTTTCTAGCAGGACTTGGCACGTGCCCACACTGCCAAAAGCACCAAAACCTGGTTCAATGATCGTGGGATTACTGTGCTTGATTGGCCAGCAAACTCACCTGACCTGAACACCATAGAGAATCTATGGGGCATTGCCAAGAGAAAGATGAGAGACATGAGACCGAACAATGCAGAAGAGCTGAAGGCTGCTATTGAAGCATCCTGGTCTTCCATAACACCTCAGCAGTGCCACAGGCTGATAGCTTCCATGCCACGCCGCATTGAGGCAGTAATTGCTGCAAAAGGGGCCCAAACCAAGTACTAGGTACATATGCATGCTTATACTTTGCAGAGGTCCGATATTGCTCTATGTACAATCCTTGTTTTATTGATTTCATGTAATATTCTAATTTTCTGAGATTGTGGATTTGAGGTTTTCATGAGCTGTAAGCCAAAGTCATCACAATTGTGACAAATCACGACTTGAATTATCTTGCTTTGCATGTAATGAGTCTATCTCATATATTAGTTTCACCTTTTAAGTTGCATTAGTGAAATAAATGAACTTTTGCCCGATATTGAAGTTTTTCTAGTTTCACTTGTATACACAGGCCAAATGTTGGCTGTTTTCTATTGAACCAGCGGATGCCGCCTGACATTCGGCCTGTGTGTACGAAGCTTAAGGCTGGCCATAAATTATGGAAATGTCTTTCCTTTAACCACGAATTAGTTAAAAGGAAGTAAAGTAAAAGAATTCCCAGAGGGGAAAAATTCCAATAGGGGTCCCCAAGAGATTCTCCAAATTTGCAGAGATCTTCTCCCACTTCCCGCTTGGCTATAGGACAGGGAGTGCAGATACATCTCCCTAATGGGATAAAGATGGCAAAAATAAATATTACAAGGGTTTTAACTCTCCCTTACTCTATCCAAAATGGGGAAAAATGTGTTGCCTATTGTTTTACTTAAATAAAATAGAACAAATTATTTTTGGATCCTCACATTCTTCTTTTTCGTATCCTGCAATAGCAGTTACTGTTGATAACAGCTGAATAACTACAGCTTCTAAAGCTTGTTTAATGAGGGTAGGCACCGTTGAGTATAGGTGTTTAACACAGTGTACGTTTAAAAAAAAAAAAAACTTGATTGCTACATTTTGATCTGCTTTCCAGCAACTGTTCTATATGGATGGATGGTAGCTGGGATGGATGGTAGCTGGGATGGAATGGTAACCCCTTAAAACCTTACAAGGAGGCTTAAAAAAAAAAAAAAAAAAAAAATAAGTTTATAGCTGCCTGAAAAATATTCAACATTTCTGGGAGTGTATGATACTAGGTCCCCTTTTGTGCTCTATGGTTCCTCATCCCCATCCATACATCTCTACAGGACACAGTATCGATGTAGGGGGCAACCAATGAGACCACGGTGCTTAGTAGGAAAAAAGGATTCACTCTGGGGAGTGTTTTTGATTCAAAAGTTTCTTTGGCAGCTGAATAGAATTAGCATTGGTAGCGCTGTAAAATGTTTTTCTATGGGTGATATTTTTTATTTTTGGAAGCAATAGAGTCCCTTTGAAGATACTTACCTACAATACTTACATGAGCTTGACCTTGATCCAGCTCTGTGCCCATCTACAACAGTGCTGCTCTTTCTCTCCTCTCACATGACTCAGAGGCAGCAGTGAGAGCCATAGACTCCTCCTGCTGTCAGTCAAATCCAGTGAGGAGGGAGCGGGGCAAAGCTGAGCCAAACCATGTGTGTCAACAGACACACACAGCCTAGCTTGGAAATGAGCCCACAACGTCTGCCCCTATAGTAAGCATTTTGCTATGGGGACAGATGAAGAGGGGGAGCCAACATCACTGGTGGGGGAGATCAAAAGAGGAAGTCTGAGGCTGCTCTGTGCAAAACTATTGCACAGAGCAATCAAGTATAACATGTTTGTCATTTTAATAAAAAAAAATGCATTTAAGAACACTTTCAGTGGACCTTTTGGCTAAAAATAAAAACTCTTATCTCCATCTTCTTTTAGATACAATTTTTGGAATAGTTCAGTAATGCCCTCCAACCTTTATTCTCACCTAGACAAAGTTGAGGATACCTATATCACATACCCCAGGAGGCTCTATTTTTAATTGCCGAGAAAGAAAAATACTAGGACATCCTGGGATACTGAGATTGCTTGCATCTGGTTCTTGAATCTGTTCATGCACATGTACACCATTCGGGCATGCATCATTAGGGGGCAGCTACAACCAAGAACAGAGAACTGACTCCCATTTACAAAGAAAACAAAGATGTAGCAAATAAGCAGTAGTGTGTGTGTGTGGGGGGGGGGGGGGGGCAATACAGTATTTGGTGGTGAGTAGGTTTATGCGCAATAAACAAACATAAAAGGTAACAGGCATATGAAGAATACAACTTCATGGGCAAGGTCCCCTTTGAACTAGTTGCATTTAAAACACATGCAATTATTTTTAAAGTATACAATATCTACTTTAGTCTGTACTTTAAAACTGAACTTCAGGCAGATCTTCAAAAGAAAAGTGACCATTATTTCCTAACATTTATTCAAATAAAGATGCTAAAGTGATAACTAAGATGACAAACATTAAAAATTATTCAGATAATATTCAGGTACTGGATCGTCCATTTTTGCAGTACATAAACAACAAGATCAATGCTAACCAAATACAAGTAACTATTTTAAAGGTCATTTTCCTCATACTAATAGAAGGTATGTATTCCAATAAAAAAATCATAAAATCTAACAGTTCATATCCTTTTAAGGAACAGTAATCAACACAAACCTTAACCTAGGAATAAAAAAATATATATATATAATTCTTGCACACAATGTATTTATATTAAGAAATAGGATATACAGTAATAATCAACAATAGCATAAATGAATAATTATTGAATTCATAAATCTTCAGTGTACAAAGTAGCAAGTGCAAAAGTGTGATTTGGTACATATCTAATGCAAATAAAACTGACATATTATATATATATATATAATTATATAGATATACATTTTTTATGTGTTGTCAAGAACAGTTAGTGTCAAATTTGTTTTCCATATAATGTGCATATAAGATAAGTAATGTGAAAATGTAATACCTCTTAAAGAGATAAAGTATTATTCCTGACAATGTCTTCCTCCACCTTTCTCCTTGGAAGGCCAGAACCATTTTTGTTTAGGCATCATCTATAAATGTATATTGTCAGGACCTCAAAAGAGTTGTAAATTCTCAATGTTTTTCACATTAATGCATTCTATGCATTAAGGTGAAAAACCTTTAGTGCTGCAGCCCCCCCCCCCCCCCCTATTTCTTACCTAAACCTGACTGTTCCAGCGTCGAGAATGGCGCCTAATGAAGAGGAGGTGCCAGGAGCACCGCCGGAGAACCCCAGAAAAGGAGGATCAGGGCTGCTCTGTGCAAAACCTTTGCACAGAGCAGGTAAGTATAACATGTTTGTTATTTAAAACAAAAAAACCTTTACAATCACGAATCTACTTTCTAGATGTCACCTTTATGTAAATTCTGGTGCATGTAAGCCTTTATATTCTGCACGATGTGCATATACAGTATGTCTGACCCCTGCTTCTGTCTATCATCTTGTGACTTGCTGCAAAATTTTAATGGGTGCATACTGTGGGAGAGGCACAAATGCCTCCTACCTGCATTAGACTGCTTACATCAGGGCTTGACAAATTTGCTTGGAATCTAGGATGCAGCTAAAAAAGTTGGGAACCAGGTTTTTTTTTGTTTTTTTTTAAAGACAGATGAAGCTTTATTTTCAATATAAAAATTAACCAATCTTAAATTTACACAGAAAGAGGACTATAACCAAACATTATTATATAAATAAACAGTTTTTACTTAAAAAATAAAAATAAAAGCCATTACGAAAAAGAAAAAAGGGTACATGAAGCTATTTAAATCAGCCACCCCACACTCACCATTAGGCAAAAGGCGCCAGATGGGGAGGCAGGGGAAGCTCCATTAGCATTGCTGGTTGTCTTGTCATACCAATGGCCACCACAAGAGGGCACCATATTCCTGAAGGAAGCATAGGACTGCAGAAGGCCTGCAAGCCGCAGACTCAATTACCGTGGCAGCGCGGACCGACGCAATCGTGCATCGGGGGGTGCGCATGGAGACAGGATACCCCAGATGTGCTGCCCCAGGTGCCAGGTCAATAATTCTAGTCGCAAATGGAACCTGGCACCCGGGATTTGTCGAGCCCTGGCTTACATCATTTTTCCAGACTGCATCTCTCAGCCTAGCCACAGCCACTTCCCTGCTACTTAAGGACTCTCTAATGATAAAATTATATATCATCTCTCTATCAGAGAGAGAGAGAGAGAGAGAGAGAGAGAGAGATAGGGTAAGGTGCATGTCGGTCACAATAGAATGTGCAAGCAATCAGGCCCTCCCAAGGGCCAAAATATAGAAAAAAGAGAGATGGGATGAATGAATGAATGAAAAACTTGTGTAGCGATACACATGCGAACCGAATCGCCTCAAGGCGCTTGGTATCCATTTCCTTCTAATTTGGCCTTCAGAACAGGTGGGTCTTGAGTTTTTTCCTGAAGGCCTTGTTGCAAATAAAAAGGATTGTTGCAAATAAAAATATTTATTGAAAATAGATGAGGTACACTTTATGTAGTGTTGAAGAAGGGTATATACATACATACATACACATACACACACACACCATACATACAGTATCTCACAAAAGTGAGTACCCTAACATTTTTGTAAATATTTTATTATATCTTTTCATGTGAGCAAAAGTGTAATTTCTTCAGTGTTAAAGCGGTTGTAAACCCGCATATACATTTTTTTTTTTTTTTTTTTAACCCTGCAAGGCAAAAGCCATAATGAGCTAGTATGCACCGCATATTAGCTCATTATGAAATACTTACCTCGGAACGAGGTAGGGAACTTACCTGGTCCACGTCGAGCCGAGCGTGTCTTCCGGGTATCGCTGGAGCGGCGATGACGTCACTCCCGCTCATGCACACGGGAGATTTCAATCCGGCATGGGTCGGCGGGGCCGGCCCTTCAGCCGAGGATCCCCCCTGCGCATGCGCCACTGTAATCAGCGGCGCATTGCGAGGGGAATATCTCCTAAACCGTACAGGTTTAGGAGATATTCTTTATACCTACAGGTAAGCCTTATTATAGGCTTACCTGTAGGCAAAAGTAAAAAAAAAGTGGGTTTACAACCACTTTAAGTACTGAGTGTACAGCATAACAGTGTAAATTTGCTGTTCCCTCAAAAATAACTCAACACACAGCCATTAATGTCGAAACCACTGGCAACAAAAGTGAGTATACCCCTAAGTGAAAATGTCCAAATTGGGCCCAATAAGCCATTTTCCCTCCCTGGCGTCATGTGACTCGTTAGTGTTACAAGGTCTCATGTGTGAAAAACGACAATTTTAAAAACGTAATTTAAAATGATCGTGTGTGGGCTTCACATCGTTTTTCGGCTTCTGAAAAACGACAAAAAAAATAAATTTGAACATGCTGCATTTTTTCATGTCATTTTTCAAAATGTTGTGTGGGCAAAAACAACGTTTTAAACCCGCGCATGCCCAGAAGCAAGTTATGAGACGGGAGCGCTCGTTCTGGTAAAACTACCGTTAATAATGGAGTAAGCACATTCATCACGCTGTAACAGACAAAAAAGCGCGAATCGTCTTTTACTAACAAGGAATCAGCTAAAAGCAGCCCAAAGGCAAATAGAACTTCCACTTTAGAGTGCCATCGTACGTGTTGTACGTCACCGCGCTTGTTCATCATTTTTCAAAAACGATGGTGTGTGGGCAACATTGTTTTTAATGATGAAGTTGGAAAAACTTTGTTTTTTGGACATGCTGAAAAATGACATTTTTTTTCATGCCGAAAAACGACCGTGTTCATGTTCAACGATTCATGAGGATCTGAAAAAATAAAAATAAAATTGTTGCTCTACATAAAGATGGCCTAGGCTATAAGAAAATTGCAAAGACCCTGAAACTGAGCTGCAGCACGGTGGCCAAGACCATACAGCGGTTTAACATGACAGGTTCCACTCAGAACAGGCCTCGCCATGGTCGACCAAAGGAGTTGAGTGTGCATGCTCCGTGTCATATCTAGAAGTTATCTTTGGGAAATAGACGTACGAGTACTGTCAGCATTGCTGCAGAGGTTGAAGGGGGGGGGGGGGTCAGCCTGTCAGTGCTCAGACCATACACTGCATCCAATTGGGGTGCGTGGCTGTCATCCGCAAAGGAAGCCTCTTCATAAGATGATGCACGAGAAAGCCCATAAACAGTTTGCTCAAGACAAGCAGACTAAAGGACGAGGTACTGGAAACATGTCCTGTGGTCTGATGAGACCAAAATAAGCTTATTTGGTTCAGATGGTGTCAAGCGTGTGTGGAGGCAAACAGGTGAAAAGTACAAAGACAAGTGTGTCTTGCCTACAGTCAAGCATGGTGATGGGAGTGTCATAGTCTGGGGCTGCATGAGTGCTGTCGGCACTGGGGAGCTACAGTTCATTGAGGGAACCATGAATGCCAACATATACTGTGACATACTGAAGCAGCACATGATCCCTTCAATTCGGAGACTGGGCGCAGGGTAGTATTCCAACATGAAAACGACCCCAAACACACCTCCAAGACGACCACTGCCTTACTAAAGAAGCTGAGGCTAAAAGGTGATGGACTGGTTTGCATGTCTCCAGACATAAACCCTATTGAGCATCTGAAGGGCATCCTCAAAACGGAAAGTGGAGGAGCGCAAGGTCTCTAACATCCACCAGCTCTGTGATGTTGTCATGAAAGAGTACTCCAGTGGCAACCTGTGAAGCTCTGGTGAACTCCATGCCCAAGAGGGTTAAGGCAGTGCTGGAAAATAATGGTGGCCACACAAAATATTGACACTTTGGCCATTTTTTAATTTTTGTTTGTTTAAGTGTATTTTGTGCGTGTACTCGAGAGAAGAGCCGGACTGCAGGAGTTGGGAGTAGGCAGGCCTCCTTTCTTCATGCCCCGGATGGCAATGGCGGGTGTGTGAGGGGGTCCTCCCACACAGCCTGCCCTACCTGCTCCGCTTTGAAGCCCAACGGGGCAGAGGGACTCCCTATAAGGGAGTGAGAGGATTTGCCCGCTCAACCAGCCCCATTAGTCTTTCGCCTCTCTTTTTTTAGAGACCGCGTGGTCAAAGTGCATGCATGTTAACCCAATTTCGAGTGCGCGTAAGTGTGGTGGTTTTTGTGGGAGGGGGGTGGGCGTACTAAGCGCAGGCTTACCTCGCATAGCACACCCACCGGGAGCCGGGCTGAGACCACCAAACTAAATTCACATGTAGCCGAGACCGGGATCCGAACCCCTAGCTGCAGAGGTGAATGGCTTAGGGGTGTACTCACTTAGAGCCGGATCACACTGGGGCGACTCGTCAGGCGACTCAGCCGCCTGACAAGTCGTGTCCCATTCTATTCAATAGAACTGTTCTAATAGGAGTGACGCAAGTCGCCCCCCGACTTAGAAAAAGGTTCTTGTAAAACTTTGGGGGCGACTTGCATTGACTTCTATACATAAGTCATTTTGCAAGTCGCCTCTGAAGTCGTCTTCAGGACGCCTTGCCGAGTCGCCCCCGAAGTCGTGCCGCCCCAGTGTGAACCGGCTCTTACTGTATGTTGCCAGCGGTTTAGACATTAACGGCTGTGTTTTGAGTTATTTTGAGGGGACAGCAAATTGACACTGTTATACAAGCTGTACACTCACTACTTTACATTGTAGCAAAGTGTAATTCAGTGTTGTCACATGAAAAGATAAAATAAAATATTTACAAAAATGTCAAAGGTGTACTCCCTTTTGTGAGGTACTGTATATATAATATACACAAATATACACACAGTGGGTAGAGAAAAGAATCATGCCCTCTTTAAAATAATCACATTTTGTTGCTTTGCAGACTGAAATAAAGACAGACACAGATTTTATTTATCCAGCTGTCCTAAAAATGACTCAATCAGATGTAGCTAATCACCTTATCAATGGCCATTTGATATTCAGCTGTGATCAACTGTTGTCAATTTGTTTAGTTTAGCATGAAAAGAGCTTTCCTGAAATATTGCAGTCCCTGGTAGTGCAACTGATGCAAACAAATCAACTATGAACAAGGCAAAACATCTCTGGGATAAAGTCCAAGATGGATACAAAACAATTCAAAGGCTTTATCAACACCTAGAAGCACAGTGAAGTCTATTATTAAGAAGTGGAAGGTATTTGGTACAACACAGACCCTCCCTGGATCAGGACGTCACTTCAAACTGGTCTGAGAGACTACCAAGAGGCCTACAGCAACTCTGAAGCAGTTGCAAACATTTATGACAAATAGTGGTCTATGGGGTTGATTTATTAAAACTGGAGAGTGCAAAATGTGGTGCAGCTCTGCATTGAATAAGCTGAAGTTAGAAGCCGATTGGCTACCATGCACAGCTTCACCAGATTTTGCACTCTCCAGTTATAGTAAATCAATCCCAATGTGTGCATGTGACAACAATATCACAAATTCTCTACAAATGTGGCTTGTATGGGAGGGTTGCAAGACAAAAGCCACTCCTCAAGAAAGGCCTTATGCAGTCTGCACTGAGTTTTGCCAAAACGCACCGCAAGATTCTGAGGCCACATGGAAAAGGTGTTCTAGTCAGATGAGACTAAAACTTAACGATTTGGCTTCAACAACAAACTATATGTCTGGCAGAAATTCAATACAGCTCACCATCCAAATAACACCATTCCTACAGTAAAGCATTAAGGTGGTAATATCCTGTTATGGGGTTGCTTCTCTGCAGCAGGAACTGGAGCACTTGTCAGGATAAAATAAAAAATGGATGGGGTAAAAAAACATCAAAATCCGGAGAACAATCCGACACCCTCTGCCAGAAAGTTTTCAATGGGAAGAGAGTTTAACTTCCAACATGACAATGACCAAAAGCACACAGCAAAAATTACCACACAGTGGTTCAAGGAGAAAAAAGTGAATGCCCTTGCATGGCCTAGTCAGAGCCCAGACTTAAACCCCATTGAACATCTGTGGAATGACTTGAAGACTACAGTCCACAAAGGGGCACCATCAAATGTAACTGAACTTCAGCAGTTCTGAGAAGAAGAGAAAGAAAATATTCTAGATAAAGTCTAGATTTCCAAAGTTAGTAGAGACATATCCCAACAGACTAAAGGCTGTAGGGGTCAAGGGTGTCAAACTCAATTTCATTGTGGGCCGCATTATGATTTCCCTCAAAAGGGCCGGTTGTATCTGTAAGATTAGATGTCCAGCGCATTCCCTCCCGTAACATTAGATGTCAAGAGCCACCCCACCATCAGATGTTGAGTCCCCCACTCTCCCTTACATCACAGTGCACCCCCTTTCCTTATGCTGCTGCTGGAAAAAAGCTGGATGCATTGCTTGAAAGCAGAAAGTAAGGGTCTGGAGCTCTCCAGCAGCTGTAGAATAGGTGCGAGGGCCACATTAAATGGCCTGGAGGGCAGGATTCGGCCGCGGGCCTTGTGTTTGACACCTGTGCTGTAGATAAAGCAAAAGGCGGTTCAACTAAATACTGACACAAGGGGTTGATCCTTTTTACAACTTAGTGATTCTGTGTTTTTTTCCTGACATCTTTCACTTGGATGTTATAAGTTGCCCTGAGTAAATACAGCTGGATAAAACAAAAACTCTGCTCCTCTTATAGGGGTTGTAAAGGTTCATGTTTTTTCTTAATGCATCCTGTACTCTCCGACCCCCCCACCCCCCATGCCCCCGTTTTACTTACCTGAGCCCCGAACATCCGTGGGCTAGTTCCCACGTCGCTTTCCAAATGGCTCGTCGGCTGTTCATTGGTTATATTGATAGCAACGCAGCCATTGTGTATCACACGGGAGCGTGCCCGCAAGGTAACCCCCTCCGGAGAACGCTTCCCAGTTCTTGCGGGGAAGAGCCGCAAGAGCCGTCGTGGGACCCCAAAAGAGGACGATCGGGGGTACACTGTGCAAAACTAACTGCACAGTGGAAGTATAACATATTTAGTAGTGAAGGGTTAAATGGCACTACCCACTTTTGGAATATAAAGGGGGGGGGGGTGAGAGGGGTGTAAAATCCCAAGGAACAGATATAGCTATGTCGGGTATCCTGTGGTAGGTATGGTTCAAATGTGGTATGAACTCCTTATATTGGTAACCGTCAGGGATGTGTGGGTTTCCTATGGTATGGAGTACCCTGATTCTGACAGACAGTAAATCAGAAAACACCTAAGCCGTGGCCACCAATCTCAGTGGGAGACCAGGTAGGGTAAATGAAATTGGGTTAAAAAAATATTTGTAGGATTGTATTCTGCAGAGATGCAGGATTGTCAGGATCCGGTGCAGTTAAGTGGGTGACTAAATCTTGTGAAAAATTACTGTGCTCTGATGTGCTACATGGAGATAAAAACTAGTGTAGTAATTGTCAGGTCACCTGTGGCCAGGTGACAAGTGCACCCCGTTGGGGTCAGGGATGCACCACAGGGTAGTGAACCCTGTAGCCGACTGCTGCAATCAGGGCACGGAGTCTAAGACCCAGCTTTATGTTCACCAGAGCCTCTAGTGGTGAGGATGGTCTTCGCTGCAACTGGATCCAGGTCGTGACCCCTGGGATCCCCTATGTCACACTCCGCAGGGAGAGAGGGAAAGCAGCAACCAGGACAAGCGATAGTGATGGGTAAGCCGAAGTCAGGGCAACAGGCAGACAAGGGTAACCGAGGGACAGGCAAAAGGTCAGGGTCACAGGCAAACAGGAGAAGTCAGGGACAAGCCAAAAACGGTACACAGGAAGGAGCACACTGCAGACAGGAACTTAAGCTAACAACAAGGTTGAACAGCAAAGCAGACCTGCAGTGCAACAGTTAATATAGACTTCCTGGGATGGCCTGGGGTGGGGCCATACAGGAAAGAGAGTTGATAAAAAGGCAGCCAGAAGAGGGTCAGACCTCTAATGGACACATGAGGAGAAGGTAAGCTGCCAGACAATATTGCATGTCCATGACAGTAATGTGTTAGGATCCTATATATTCAGGTGAGTTTGACTTAAGCCTCCTGTGCTCTATTGTGCCCCAAGTGGGTATTAAATATAAATGTGAATAAACATAAAATACTACACTAGTTTTTATCTCCAGAGCACAGGAATTTTTCACAAGTTAGTCACCCACTTGACTGCACAGGATCCTGACAATCCTGCATCTCTGCAGAACACAATCATACAAAGAATTTATTGACCCAATTTAATTTACCCTACCTGGGCTCCCACTGAGATTGGTGGCCACGGCTTAAGTATTTTCTGATTTACTGTCTGCCAGAATCAGGGTACTCCATACCATAGGAAACTCACACATCCCTGACGGTTACCAATATAGGGAGTTCATACCACATTTTAAACCATCCCTACCACAGGATACGCGACATAGATATCGGTTCCTTGGGATTTTACACCTGTCTCATCCCACTCCCTTTATATTCCAAAAGTGGGCAGCGCCATTTAACCCTTCACTACTAAATATATTACACAGGCCTCTTTAATGAGGTACTACAGGGAGGCAGCAGCCCTCACCCGATACCTCAGTGCGGATTTTCTTTACCACACGTAAAGTAGAACATATTTTTTATTTTTTTTTAAACTGAACCCATACAACCCCTTTAATTTCAGGCTTATAAAAAGAATATATATATAATTTATTTATTTTCACTCCAATGACCTCATTCACCAGATCTCACTCCAATAGAGCACCTTTGGAATGTGGTGGAATGGGAGATTTACATCATGGATGCGTGAGCCATGCAAATGAGGCGTGACCCAATGCAAATAATGGGCCGAGCGCCATAAAGCTACGAATAACGAACATCGCATGCGCCGTCCCGTGGACGCATCCAGTGCGCATGCTCAGATTCACATCGGAACTACTCCCTAAGATACGCCTGATCACTGCCTACGACGTGAACATAACCTACGCCTAGTCATATTCACGTACAACGTAAACTACAAAAGATACGACGGCTTGTGTTCCCTGGTCCATACCTTTGCATGGGTTGCGCCTCATATATGGGGAATAACTTAATGCCGGACCTATGACTTGCGCAAACCGCATATATAATGCGCCGGGCGCAAGTACCTTTGTGAATCGACGTATATACCTCATTTACATATTTGAATAGGAAATCAATGGGAGCGCCACATGCGTCCAGCGCAAATATGCGCCCACGATACGCCGGCGTAGGCAAGTTACGCCGGTCGGATGAAGCCTATTTTTAGGCGTATCAGTTTGTGGGCACGGCACATAGATACGACGGCGCATATTTGCACTTACGCGGCGTATCTCGAGATATGTTGGCGCAAGTGCTTTGTGAATCCGGGCATATATATATATATATATATATATATATATATATATATATACACACACACACACACACACACACACACACACACACATATATATATTATATACACGCACACACACATACATATATATGTGTATATATATATATATATATATATATATATATATATATATATATATATATATATATATATATATTATGCATAACGGTGCTATATCATGTGGAATGTATTGCTGCAAACTTCTTAATTTATTGAAAGGCTCAAGTGCAAATGTTTTGTGAATTATAATAAGGCACAGCAACATTTGCAAACTACAGTACTATAAAGAAATCTAGTAGGAATGCATTAATGTGTTGCAAATGTTTACCAGCTCTCCAAATGTTTTCTCCATTTACACATTTGTAGAATTCATATGACATTTCCTTATTAGATCTCTTTACATCGAGCAGAGCCAGCACCTTCCATACAATGTTTAAGTAGCATCACTGATTTTTAATAATCCTTTCTAAAAACCATTCTAAGAAGCATTTAAAATTAATGATCTTAAAATGGATTTGCAGCACATTGAATTACAAGACCAAGCAGTAAAACAGTCATCCCCCTGTCCGAACAGCTTAGAGCCCCCAAAAAGAAGAGACTTCCATTAAAGCAAACTGTAGCGGCAGTGAAAATGGCCAATGTGAATGTGTTGTTGGCAGCTCCTTTCTTTTTCTCTAATGCAGAACTAAGGAAAGATCATTGCCCATCATTCCACTAATCCCTATTTTATTTCAGCATTTCAAAATCTGAAATTGTAACTGCATGTCATTTAGAACTTCAGGAGTTTAATACAATCAAATCTCCACGTTGGTATTCCTGTCTAAAACTGGCAGCGGCAACAGCTATAAAGCAAAATGGAATGTCAGTGATAATTAACATTGACAGGAAAGGAAACAGAGAGAAAGTAAACAGTGTTTAAATTGTGTTTTTTTTTGCACAATACATTAAAGTTTCTAAGCGTCGAGCACACTTTTTTTTTTATTCCTGTAGTGCTGTTCAAGTCGGCATGATGTATTTCCAAGAAAATTCTACTAAGAGAGTTAAGCATCAGGAAACCATTAGATGGCAGTTTTCAGTAGTTTCAATCCCACAATTTGATTTTTAAATGATGAAACATTCAATAAATGAAATGACTTTGCGCAAACATCGACGTGGAATAAATTATTTCAAATGAAAGCATGGAAGTTATTTGTTCAGCTGCTCCAGTGGTTGGAAGGTTAAGAACAAAAGCTATTATTGTTCAGTGTGTTTTTTCGCAGGAAATAGACAGTGGCAAAGATACAGAAGTTCAACACATGAGATCAGAGACACAGTTTTCACAGTAGACTCAAAACAGATGTTGGAAAGACGTGTGATCTTTACAGAAACTATTAGTTATGTTTTCTTTTGAAAGCGAAGCACGTTAACGGGATTGTGTACCTGGTTAACTGCTTTCAAGACCTCAATGTTTTGAAAGGGTTAAAAAGGAAACGATCGCCTACATTAAATACATACAATTTCCTATTTACACAATGTCCAGTTGATGCCCAATATATGTTTTACTAAAATTCTAAGTCTGGTGATTTAGCACATTTCACAAATAAATGCCCATCAAAACCTGTACCTTAAAGCGGGAGTTCACCCATTTATTTAATTTGTGCCCTTTTCCCCTTAGATTCCTGCTCGTTTGGTCTAGGGGAATCGGCTATTTGTTTTAAAATATGAGCAGTACTTACCCGTTTTCGAGATGCATCTTCTTCCGTCGCTTCCGGGTATGGGTCTTTGGGAGCGGGCGTTCCTTCTTGAGTGACAGTCTTCCGAGAGGCTTCCGACGGTCGCATCCATCGCGTCACTCGTAGCCGAAAGAAGCCGAACGTCGGTGCGGCTCTATACTGCGCCTGCGCACCGACGTTCGGCTTCTTTCGGAAAATCGTGACGCGATGGATGCGACCGTCGGAAGCCTCTCGGAAGACTGTCAATCAAGAAGGAACGCCCATTCCCGCAGCCCATACCCGGAAGCGACGGAGAGGATGCATCTCGTAAACGGTAAGTACGGATCATATTTTAAAACAACTAGCCGATTCCCCTAGACAAAACAAGCATTAATCTAAGGGGAAAATGTGCTCTCTAAGGGTGAACCTCCGCTTTAAAGTGATAGTAAATTTTCGCCTTTTTTCCCCTTAAAAATAACATGTTTTACTTACTTGCTCTATGCAAGGGTTTGGCACAGAGCAGCCCCGATCCTTCTCTTCTGGGGTGCCCCTCTGGCGCTCCAGGGTCCTCCCCTCCATCAGGTGCTCCCATGGAGACCCACTTTCCCTGTAGGCAAGCTCCCAAGTCGCACTGCTGTGTCCATTGACACAAACAGTGGGACTAGGCCCCGGTCCAAACTCCCATGTCACTGGATTGTATTGACAGTAGCGGGGTCAGTTCTCTAGCTATGCTGGGAACTCAGTATGCTCTACTCCAGCTGTTTCAAAACTAGAAGTCCCATGAGGCATTGCAAGGCAGCCAGTTACAAGCATGACTTCCACAGGCAGAGGCATGATGGGACTTGTAGTTTCGCAACAGCTGGAGGGCCGCCAGTTTGAGACCCCTGCCCTATTCCAATGATCAGACTTGTCCTGACACACCCCCACCCCACTGCACAGCCATTAACTGGGAAGCCAAGACCCCTTTCACACTTAAGTGCTTTGCAGGCTCTATAGCGCTAACAATAGCGCCTGCAAAGCGCCCTGAAAGAGCAGTTCCATTCACTCCCTCGGGCTTTCACACTGGATCAGTGCGCTGGCAGGGCGTCAGAAAAAAAGTCCTGCCAGCAGCTTCTTTACAGCACATTAGGAGCAGTGAATACACAGCTCCTAAAGCGACCCTGTCCATTAAAAAAATCAAATGGGCAGCGCCGACAAAGCCCCGCTGTAGCGGCATTTTGGGGGTGCTTTTAACCCTTTTTCGGCCGCTAGCAGGGGTTAAAAGCACCCCGCTAGCGGCCGAAAAGCACTGCAAAAACTACAGTAAAGTGCCACTTAAAATAGCGCTGTTATACTGCCGACGCCCGGGCGCTGTGAAAGCACTCTAAACACACACATGGTTTTCTCGGCAAGGAACAGCAAGAAAACTGCTGGCAGAGCTTTCTTGCCGAGTAAACCGTGCGTGTGTACGAGGCTTTCAGGTTTCTCATCAAGAAAACTGTCCAGAATCTAGACGAGAAAAATAGAGAACTTGCTCTCTATTTTCTCATTGTGAGTCTCTGCCGAGAAACCAGAGCGTCTGTATACTTACCAGTCGTGGAAACCCGCACATGAGCAAAATGACTGACGTATGCACGGTAGCTTCCAAGGCATAGGTAAGGTGTTTCAAGATGGCAGCGATGACGTCACCCCGTAGTCAATGACGTCACCGCTTTCGTGCCATTCAAAAGAACGGTGGCTCTTTTGAATGGCCTGTGTGTACACTCGGCCGGGAAGAGAATCTTGCCAAGAATCTAGTCAGGAAAAACAAAGTTTTTTTCCTGACGAGATTCTGGGCTGTGTGTACAGGGCTTAAGTGCTTCTCCTGCCCCCCGTTCTCCTATGCAGCTGAGAACAGAGGGAATAAGATCATTTACAAATTAGGGAAAAAGGGTATTTATAAAGTTTTTTTTAGAACTATACAAAACCTTTTTGCCATTCATCTTTATTTTTAACTTTAAATTGGGTCGTTTTATCCTGTTAGGCCCCATACACACGATAGAATCCATCCGCTGAAAAATCCCAGCGAATGGGTTTCAGCGGATAGATCCTATGGTGTGTACACTCCAGCGGATCTGTTTCCGCGGATATTTATCCCCTGGGATGGATTCCAGCAGATCAGATATTTGCTGACATGCTAAACAAATCTATCTGCTGGAATCCATCCCAACGGATGGATCCGCTGGTCTGTATAGACTCACCGGAACCATCCGTCCGAAGGGATCCCCCGCATGCGTCGTAATGATTCGACGCATGCGTGGAATTCCTTATATGACAGCGTCGCGCACGTCGCCGCGTCATAATCGCGGCGACACGTCATCGCCAGAGGATTTCGGCGCGGATTTCAATGCGATGGTGAGTACACTCCATCGCAGAGAAATCCGCTGAAATCCTCGAGAGGATTTATCCGCGGAAACGGTCCGCTGGACCGTATTCGCGGATAAATCCTCTCGTGTGTATGGGGCCTTAGATGTATATGAATGGTCTCCCCTTGTACATTTTTCTCTGTATTGTGAACATGTATACCTGCACTTTTATGTATATCATGCAACTATTTTCTGTCACTGACAAATGCGATTACTTTAATATAAGTTCTTTCAATTGTAAAAAAAATGGGTTGTTTTACAAGGCAGTTGTTTGATAACTTTCAATAACACATGAAAAAAAAAAACACACACACAAACATTTATATAATACTATATCCACACTCGGAAAAAAAAAAAAAACACGACACAACATAGACAACAGTGTTCCTTTAACAAGCTTTTTACATAAATAGTAACAAAAAAAAAGAGAGAGAAAGTAGAAAAGATATTTGTACAACACGCCCTGCTTACTCAACACGAAAAGTACAGGCATTTATGAAACTCTATCATTTAATTACAGCCTGCACATTTCTTTAAACACGTTTTTCCATTATACATAATAATTTGCTTGGACCACTAGGCCAGTAATTACAGCAACTCCATCCAAAATTAAGTTTTGAAGCTATTTTGCAGACTTTATAAATAATTATGTCTAAACCAGTGTTTTCTTCTCTTTTTTTTTATTGTGCCTTTCATTAAATGACCTTAATGTAACGTAGGTGTGTTACAAAAAGGAAAATTACAGCAAAGATTTAACTGGGACGTGACTTTTTCTTCCAACATTAAAAAGCAAAAAAAACTATAAAAAAGGTAAAAAAAATATAACATAGTGACACATGAAGTATTATCCTAAATCTTGACAATCAGGCAAACCAAAACTATTTTTTCTATCGTGTTCCTCCCTTCTCTAAGAAATCTAGTTTTTATGTTGAAAGAAATTTCTTTTAAAGACCCAATTTCTTACCTGAAACTGCAGTCACAAGACAGACCACAAGCTAATTCTGACTTTTTCTGAAATGTTATGAAAAAGGGTACTTCTAACAGAGCTCTAGTATTTCCAGGTGACATGGATTTCGCAAATGGTCATCAAAAGTGTCCTCATAGGGTTGTGTACTTTTAAAAGAGCGGACATGGAAGATTATATGAGATTATTGAGGGTAAGTAAAGATTGAAGGATTGTTTTTTTGTTTTGAATTATATAAAAAATCTTATGCGCTACTGTGAGTAAACAAATGTAATATTAGAATCAATACCAGTGAATCTGATGCAGCTATATCTAAAGTGTTCACAGTACACAAATAATAAATGAAAAAAGTAAATGATAAGCGCTTCAAATATGTGATGTGGACCACAACAAAGGTAAAAAGTGATAAACGTATTAACACAAAAGTACAAAGAAATGACGCAAAATGCGGGGACGAGGCGAGTCGAGACCAAGTGACACCCACACAAGCCGGAGGCCATCGGACGTAAGGCGGCAATACGATTGACTCATCCCCGCATTTTGCGTCATTTGTTTGTACCCATTTTTTATTCCTCTGTGCGATATATCGATTTTTTGTGCAATAAACGTTCCCCGGATTTTAAAACCCACTTCACTATTGGAGGCATTTGTTCCCCTTTTTTTCCTCCCTCACTGCATTCCGGATTTTGTATCACCGAGCCTGAACCATATTAGTGGCGTGCAGCGGGTGAGCAGTCTGGGCGAACACTTCTGGGAAGAGCGAGACCCGCACCTTGGAGAAACATCACTATATGCCTTTATATAGCACCCTTAGGGTAAGGGAACTACAACACCTGTGTGAATATTTAGATGCACAACTACTGTCATAGTGAAGAATTCAGCATCTCGGAACACCATTTCCTCATTCTCTTATGGACTGATCTGTGCATCACCTGTTTTTTATTCCAGTTTTATATTTTACTTTTTTGTTCATCACTTTGCACTTAGATGCACCCCGGTGTATAGCGGTTCATTCATTTGAACATTCCTGAGTTGGGACTCACTTTGTGCACTCTAGCTATAAGTGTAGCCACTCCACTTGTTTGTGTTAATACGTTTATCACTTTTTACCTTTGTTGTGGTCCACATCACATATTTGAAGCGCTTATCATTTACTTTTTTCATTTTTTTGTTTTGTGATTCTTTTTTTTTCAATAAAAGCTACAGAATAGATAGGAGCTGAGTGTTATGCTGAGAGTTGAGTTTTAAATAGGTATCCTCCAGGTAAGTTCAGACAGTCAACTTAATTTATGAGCTGTTGGCAGGATGACTGAAAAAGGAATACTACTGTTTGGTAGCTTCTATAGCTGCCCATTATCATACCCCAGATGGAAGATATTCAGCACTATGAAGTATAACCAAACAGGCAGCACAAAGAGCAGTGATGATACACAAAGTGCAAAGCATCTAATCACATAATCTGCACCATCCAACCAGATTTGGCTTTACTAGTAAGATCAATTAGGAATAATTCTGACTTCATTGCCACACATTACAGCACTAGGTACAACATCACAATAGATAAGAAGAAAAAAAAAAAAGCTCTAAAATATGAAGAGCTGGAAGGGCTTTCACATACATTCCTTTTAGGTGTACAAGCTCCTACAGAGTCCACGTATAAAGCCCTATAAGTTGGGCTTCCTCTAAAAGCAATACTGCTAAAAAGTCAACTTCAGTTGGATTACTGGAGAAGAAAACTCGATTTAGTATGCAATCACATCATCTGTGAAGACCTTGGCACAGGCTCACCACAAGGGCACATTAAAAAACAATGGTTTTCTGCCTTATTCACACAACAATGCAGCATTCAGGTAGGCAACACAAAAATATGTAATGTGTTGATAGCCCATGACACGACTCAGGTGCTGAGTGCATTTCTTAAAGATCAACATGTATTTGTCTGTATTTGCATGATCTTCAATGAAGTAAACCACAAGAAATGAGCATGTATTGCACAGATGGACGGCATATGTTTTTTTTTTTTTTTCAGCCTGATATACACTTTAAGGACCAGATCCACAAAGATCTGCCTATCTTTAGGCAGGCGTAACGTATCGAAGATACACTACGCCGCCATAACTTAGAGCGTAGTTTCCGTATCCTGAAAGAATTTGCGCGGTAAGTTACGGCGGCGTAGTGTAACTGTGTCGGCGTAAGGGCGCGCAATTCAAATGGATATGATGTGGGTGTGTTTTATGTTAATTCTACTTGACCCCACGTAAATGACGTTTTTTTTTTTTTTTAATGGCGCATGCGCCGTCCGCGGGGGTATCCCAGTGCGCATGCTCGAAATCAAGTCGCAAATCGTCAATGCTTTCGACGTGAACGTAATTTCCGCAAAGCCCTATTCGCGAACGTTTTACGCAAACAACGGAAAATTTTACGCTGTCCCGTTGTCCATACTTAACATTGCGTACGCCTCATAGACCCAGGGGTAACGTTACGCCCAAAAAAGCCTTATGTAAACAACGTAAAAAAATGCGCCGGGCGGACGTACGTTTGAGGATAGGCGTATCTAGCTAATTTGCATACTCTACGCGGAAATCAACGGAAGCGCCACCTAGCGGCCAGCATAAATATGCACCTAAGATCCGACAGCGTACTAAGACGTACGTCAGTCGGATCGAGCCAACATTCAGTCGTATCTTGTTTTGTGGATACAAAACAAAAGATACGACGGGGCATCTTAGAACTTACGCAGTGGATCTGGGCCTAACTCTTTTGTTTGTTTGTTTTAAACATAAGCTAAATGCAAATTTTTGTCTTGAAGTATACTTGTGAACCCAAATCATTATAAATATTCTGAAAACAGAGAATATGTAGAATAAAGAAAAAAATGGTAGTTGCAAATGGTTGTTACTAAACTTATGTGTTCAGCAAAAAATGCATTAAACTTATTTTATTGCATAAAAGAAACATACCATTCCCACATTCCTTTAGTAAAATATAAAAAAAAATTACATTGTTAAATCGATACCAAATGTGTCAGCCCCAAAATTGCATGCATTCACAAAATTTTAAAAACTGCCATACTTACCATTATAATTTTACATAGGTGATGCTTTAAGCCCAGGTTCACACTGGGCTGCGGGAGTGAAGAGCAATGCGAGTTTAGCTGAACTCGCACAATTTCACTTTCGCTTGTCAGTCACGATTTTGGCCGCGATTACAGAGACATCTGTGCAGGTTTCTGCACAGATGTCAATGTAAATCGTGGGCCGAAATCGCAAAAAGTAGTACAGAAACTACTTTTTGAAATCTGAGCAGCACTGCAGATGTGGCGTCGCACCGATTAGGACGGTGCCATTGCTGGCAATTGCTGCCGATTTGACATCCTTTTTTATTGTCTAAGTTTATCGTATTAGATCTAAAAGAATGTTTTTACTTTTTTTTAACTTCACTGTATTGCTATTGCGGAAGGGCTTAAAACCAACAATGTGTAGGTTACATATCTTCTTTATGCATTAAGGATATTTTAGACCCCGAATATCTTCCCTTTACTTTTCCTAAACAGATTGAGTAGAGAAAATATGTGAGTCTGAGGTTTCCGAGTTCACTGCATAGAGCAGACATTGGGTATGTGATCTCTCCCCTGTGGTCCCCACTGGCCATCCCGATAATGACTGTTGTATTTTGCGGAGGAGCAAGGGAGCCCAGAAACCATGGGTGAAGGCACAGTAGTTTGCATTATAGCACTGAGCTTGTTTAACCCTTTAAATGCAATGACATGTACACGTGATTAGCCAGCAAAAAGTTTTAGCTGGATCATAAAAGTTCCTTTCTGTTTTACTTATGGTTCCCATATTTAAATTACCCCCCGTGACAGCCACTGCTCGTTGTTTAACAATTGGCTATACTCAAAAGTGTCCCCTTTTTGTTAGTTGTGCAGCACTGTTTTATTACTTTGTTCTCCTTATACACAGCAAGGCCATCCTGACTGTGGGCATCTGAAGCCTGCTGAGTCTCTGTCCGGGATTCGGTGCATGTTGACAACTCACGATCTCATCCATTGACTGCTGGGATTGATGACATAGCAATCCCAGGAGCCAATGCAAAAGAGGATATGATGTACCTTGCCGCGGTGAGGTAGGAGGGAAGTCCATCTTAAAAGACATTTAAAAAAAAAAGGTACAAGACAATTTGTTTTAAATATAGTAATATATATATATATATATATTATTACTATACACATACAAAAACTAGAACTCAAATTTTAAGTACAACCCGATTCGATTCTATGGCTCCAAAAATACCCGTTTAATTTAAGCATAAGAACATAAGCATACAGGAACTCACCCTTGCACATTTAGTACACATTTACTATAGATATAGTTTGGAAAACAGTTTACAGCTGCCCAATCATTTATTTTGTTAGATTTGTTATCTATATATTTTTCAGTGCACTCAGTTATTTAAAATGCAGACTTTGCTTATCACTTAACCCCCCAAGGACCACCGCATGACTATTTAGGTCGGCAGAATGGCACGGCTGGGTATATGGACGTACAGGTACTTCCCCTTTAAGATGCCCAGCCGTGGCTCGCGAGTGCGCCGCCGCCGGTCCTGTCCTCCGTGACCACACCCGCGGGACCCGATCCCCGCCGGTGTTACGCGATCGGGTCACAGAGAGGAAGAACGGGGAGAGGCAAGTGTAAACAAACCTCTCCCCGTGCTTCCTTGTGTGGCTGTCACTGATCGTCTGTTCCCTGTGTTAGGGAACAACGATTAGTGATGTCACACACAGCCACGCCCGCCACAGTAAGAAAACTCCCTTAGGGCACACTTAACCCCTACAGCGCCCCCTCCTGGTTAACCCCTTCACTGCCAGTGTCATTTTCACAGTAATCAGTGCATTTTTATAGCACTTTTCGCTGTGAAAAAGACAATGGTCCCAAAAATGTGTCAAAAGTGTCCGATGTGTCCGCCATAATGTCGCAGTCACGAAAAAAAAAATCACTGATCGCCGTCATTAGTAGTAAAAAAAAAAAAATATTAATAAAAATGCCATAAGCTATCCCCTATTTTGGAAACGCTATAACTTTTGCGCAAACCAAACGCTTATTGCAATTTTTTTACCAAAAATATGTAGAACACAGGTGTCAAACACAAGGCCCGCGGGCCAAATCCGGCCCTCCAGGCCATTTGATGTGGCCCTCGCACCTCTGCTGCAGCTGCAGAAAAGATCCAGCCCTCCTCTGGTCCTACTCCAGACCCTTACTTTCTGCTTTCAAGCAATGCATCCAGCTTCTTCCCAGCAGCAGCATAGGGAAAAGAGGGTGCACTGTGATGTAAGGGAGAGTTGGAGGACTCAACCTCTGATGGTGGGATGGCTCTCGACATCTAATGTAAAGGTGAGGGGACGCACTGGACATCTAATCTTACAGATACAACCGGCCCTTTTGAGGGCAATCATAATGCTGATGCGGCCCACGATGAAATTGAGTTTGACACCCCTGATGTAGAAGAATATGTATCGGCCTAAACTGAGGAAACACATATGTTTTTTTATACATTTTTGGGGATATTTATTATAGCAAAAAAACATTTTTTTTTAAATTGTCGCTCTATTTTTGTTCATAGCGCAAGAAATAAAAACGCAGAGGTGATCAAATACCACCAAAAGAAAGATCTATTTGTGGGGGAAAAAAAAGGTCGTCAATTATGTTTGGGATCCACGTCGTACGACCACGCAATTGTCAGTTAAAGCGATGCAGTGCCAAATTGCAAAAAGGGGCCTGGTCCTTTACCTGCATAATGGTCCGGGGCTTAAGTGGTTAAAGAACATCTGTGGAGTTGCCGAATGAGTAAATCCCTCCCCAGCCCCGCAAAATATTACACTTGTGCATTTGTCCCAGCTGTCACTATGCAGCCTGTTGGGAGCGCAGTCTTCTCTCAAAAAGTCTCCTGGCTGGGTCATACATGCACATGCATGTAAAATCCCCATGGGATAGAAAGACAAGCTTCAAATTTCAATAATGATGTGTGGCTTTTAACATGTATAAGCATAAAAATTAAGAATCTACTGTGAACAAGCAGCCTGCCATGGGGAAATCCTGTGAAGGGGGCTGCTTAACTCCCAGCTGGCAGTACAGTGAAGACCTTTAAAGAGTGGGGACAAGTAGGTATAGAAATTGGGAGATGCTTGGGTAGGGGGAAAACACAATTATAATTGAAAGTGGTTATAATCCCTTACATATACCCAGTGATTTGACTGGCCTTAAAGTGGAGTTCCACCCAGGAAAAAAACATTTGCCCAAAAATCATAAAAAAATTAAATAAAATTTATACTCACCCGAAATACCTGTTGCTATGCGGAAGTTCGTAATCTGCCTCTTCCGTAGCCGCGGTCTGTCTTCTTCTTCTTCATCTTCTCCTGGTGCATGGGGCGCGCTGCTTTCTGGGAACTGTGTGTGTTCTCAGAGAGCAGCCGCCCATTCACAAGACGGCGCGAGACTCGCACATGCGCAGTAGGAAATGGGCAGTGAAGCCGTAAGGCTTTACTGCCTGTTTCCCCTAGTGTGAATGGCGGCGCGGGACCTGCATCGATCGCAGGATCGGCATCGGGGGGGGGCCATCAGCGCGGGCAAGTAGGACAGGTAAGTGTCCTTATTAAAAGTCAGCAGCTACACTGTTAGTAGCTGCTGACTTAAAAAAAAAAAAAACACGGGTGGAATCCCGCTTTAAGGACCCTTTCACATTGAGGCGTTTTTCATGCGGTACAGCGCTAAAAATAGCGCTGCTATACCGCATGAAAAAAATCATGCCCTGCAGGCTTCAATGTGAAAGCCCGAAGGCTTTCACATTGAAGCGGTGCGGTAGCAGGAACGCTCCAAAAGTCCTGCTAGCCGCATCTTTGGAGCGGTATAGGAGCGGGGTGTTTACCGCTCCTATACCGCGCCTTCCCATTGAAATCAATGGGAAACCACAGTAATACCCTTTTTCGGCCGCTAGTGGGGGTTAAAACCTCACCGCTAGCGCCCGAATATCGCGGTAAATACGACGGTATAGCGGCGCTACAAATAGCGCGGCTATACCGTCACCGTGGCTCCACCGCCCAATGTGAAAGCAGCCTAAGTGATACACAAGGATTAAACATATTCTCCTACATACTGAAAAGATTGGTTCAAGGTATCACCAAAGAATGGTGCTGTGGATACCAAAATTAATCAAAATATGTGCCACGTCTTTTAAATTTAAGCTATGGATAGAGAATTGGTAATGGGACTTTATAGGCACGGAGGTACGCAATGTTAAAATTAAAAATATGTTTTATTACAAAATTGATTAAAAATAAAAAACAAACAATCAGACAATGATTAAAAAGCGGATTGAAAAATCATTTGCTATTGCAATAAGAATCTTGTCATTACTATTCAGGATCCTTTTCTTGGTGTACGAGTTGTGCGCAGTATCAGTATCCAGGCAACCCTTACTTTGCAAAGCTTTTCAATCATTGTCTGTCTGATCGTTTTTCATTTTTAATAAATGTATAATAAAAACATTTTTAATTTTAACATTGTCAAAGTATCAATTCTCTACTTACATTTTCCTACATAAGTCAAGTATCAATTCTCTACTCACATTTTCCTACATAAGTTGTACCTGTTTATTTACAGCTTTCTCTCTTCTACATTCGTTCAAAGTTCAGAATCTATAAAACTTGTCTGAGGTGTCAAAAAAGGGGATGGAGAGCTGAAGTTGTCGGTTGTCGGAAATTCCGATCGTGTGTACACAATTCCAAAGCACAAAATTCCATGCATGCTCGGAATCAAGCAGAAGAGCCGCACTGGCTATTGAACTTCATTTTTCTTGGCTCGTCGTACGTCTTATAAGTCACTGCGTTCGGAATTTTCGACAACATTTGTGTGACCGTGTGTATGCAAGGCAAGTTTGAGCCAACATCCTTCGGGGAAAAAAATCCACGGTTTTGTTGTCGGAATGTCCGATTGTCTGTACGCGGCATTAGTGTTCTTAATTAAGACAAGTACGTGCGGTAGATCGGGGGTCAGCAACCTGTAGATCGGATAGCTGACTGATAGATCACGGTCTGGGCTTGCTGACCTGCCATCTGAGCATCAAACAAAGTGCAATGCAGAGGGACTATATGTAAAGCTGTAGTAGAGAGCAAGAGCCACATAAGGCGATGCCTCCTCTGTAGTGATGGCTCCTGTCCCATGCGGAGTGATACCAATTGCACTCCACCTCTTACCAAAGCTAGTGGTATCCAGAGTGGTGCCAGCAACAGGAAAGAAGAGATCTTCAGGTCAGTATGAAGGAATACACTGGGCATAATAGTATAGGGCTGCTTTTACACTAAGGCACTGTGGTTTCCCCACACCGTGGGTTTGCAGTGCTTAGTCAGACATCAGTTATATCCTGTGGGTTTGGTACACTTTCTGAATGCAGGAGTTTTTGTGTGCTTTCAGAATGTGCACCACACCTGAAGGATATAATAGAAGTCTATGGCAAAGGGCATCTAACCAAGGAAAGTTGCAGATGCATGGCGCTGCACCTGTGGTGCAGGTAAACAGCAGTACATCAGTGTAAAGCAGCCTTACAGGGGGTCCAGAACAGTAAGGGTTAATTTATATTTGCAGCTTGATGGGTGGTAAAACCCAATATAGTTAGGATGTGTTTTTTATGTCACCCCCACCCCAACCGCATCCTATTTAGCTGCAGTGGCCAGGGGTGTACATATGTCGCAGCAGGAGTTAAAACGCCCTGTCATGGTTGGTGGGTGTAGCACCTGCCAAGCATGACACCTTCAAGTGAATGAGGCCTCTCCAAGTTCCCTGCAACCTTATGCAGTACAGCAAACAAGGGGTTAAAACAGGCAGGGAACTGTCCTGTTATTAAAAACCAGCAGCTGCAGTATGTGTAGTTGCTGTTTTTTTTTTTGGGGGGGGGGGGGGGGGCGGATCTCTGCTTTAAGGCGAGGCATATGTTTGCTAGTTCTCTGTGCTAGGTTTGGTCCCCTACTATCTCCACAGGTCTGACAACTCCTAACCTGTATTCTTCAAACAGAAGTTTCTAAACGTATGAATGTATACATGTAAATACATGTATAATGGAAAGGCAAATAAATGCTACATTTTAAAAATGAAAAGTAATAGACGTACAAGGGTGATAGCCAGAACCGCCATATTCAATTAGAAATTTGCACGCACAGATTTACATTGGCTGCCATGGGCAACATTTTTATATTTCCTTTGTTTCATTATTTTTAAGAATCCTTTGAGCAATACTAAAATACATTCTGGTTTCTAATGAGAAGTAAATATCCCTTGATGTGAAGTGGTGAGATTCTGGAAAAAAAAATTATGGCTTTTCAAGGCACACAAGTATTTCTCCAAGAAGCAGAAAAAGATTTGCAAGCTTCATAGACAATTTACTGTGTAATTTTATCTTTCTGAGAGACTCTAATTTTGTTCCCAATCCACATGTAAATGTCCTGCCTACATAGAGTTAAAGACTCAACAACTCTGGCCTTTATGCTCTTAAAATGATTGCAGCATTAATACAGGTAGAGGCAAATAATAGTTAAAATGTTATTACAAAGGAGATTATTTTTACTAAAATCTAATCATTGCATGTTATTGAAATTGCTCCTATAAAATCTCTTTTTCTCTCGCTCTCTGGCTACAAAGCAAGTGCTGTGCAAATACTGTAGATACAAAAAGAACATAAGAGGGCAAAAAAAATAAAACAGTAACATTTGATAAATGGATATTGCAGGTGAAACTTCAAAAAAGGAGATTGGTGTCATTGATAAAGATTAGAAGGAAACTAAATTGCTGACTTTACAACCAGATTACTATTTTCATTTGATTCAGAAAAAAAATCACATCTCTACCACTAGTAACAAAATCACATTCCCTAGACTGGTTATTGGAGACAACGAGTGGAAGAGTGTGTGCACCTGGCTGTGTGAAAACACTGTGTAACTGGCTGTGGATTAAATTAGTGGGAGACCCAGGCACAAAAGTAAGCAGCTACTGCAGGGGTAGCGCTACACTTTGGTTTACAAATAATTATTGAACATAAGACAAAGGATTTCCAGAGCACAACAGAAGCAGTCAACCTGGCTTTATCGAGTTAAAACTTTGTTAATAATTTGTTGACACCTCTGGTTAAATTTCAACATCTAGCTTCTGTTCACTGTAAAACAGTTTTGACTGACAGACAAAAAAAAAATGAACACATATTTTACATTTTCCAAACTAAAAAAAAAAACGTTTTTTTTTTCTGACCAGAATGAAGAAAAACGCAAGGTATGTAAACATCCCCTACACATTCCCTGTATAGATACTGTAGGCTGTGCACTGGAGAGATGGTTTGGTATACCAAGTCTGATTAACACAAGGAAAATAATAGATATCTGCTGCTACTTTAAGGCAGACATTATTTGAGGCTGAAGCCCACTTGATTTCATTATGTGATACGGCTTAGAGAAGTACAGTGATCATATATTTTTTTCTGACCCAGTTGGTTGTGGAATACTGCTATCGTATTGTAGGTTCCTCAGTATAATTTCCATACCTATTTTTGGGGTTTGCCAATCTTCAGGACCACCATTCTCTTGCTTTTTCAGGAAAATAATATCCTAAATTGATACAACTCTAGTGTACCCCAGAAAACTGTTGTTTTGAGGCATATTTTGCTACAGGGTGTGCTGCTGACTCCTGCTCTGCTCCGGGAGATGCATATAGGTCTAGTTTCTTTGTGTCGAACAGGAAGGGCCACAAACAGATCAAAATGTGGCTGGTCCCTGCTGAACTGGTTGAATTTTGATTTGTGTATACCCAGCTTTAAGGCCCATATACACGATAAGAAAATCGGAAGTAGGATTTTGTACATCAAGAGATCGGCTGATTATCTGATCGTTAGTATAGTGTTTTCGATACCCGAATCCGACTTTTAGGATTTGAAAAACTGAAGGTGCATGCAATAAAAGTTTTAATGTACATGAACATAACGTCCAATTATCGTTTAATTAGTACAGTTTTCGTCCGGAAAAAAAAATCGTAAGATCAAGACTATGCACGCTTACAAAACAATTCAACATATGACATCACTTCCGAAGTTGTATTCGGTCATGCGAGAATTTTCATAAGTTGAGTAACCTCTTCACTTTCGATATGAGACTAGCATGCAACAAAAAACAGACGGTTAGTCATCTAATAATCTCATCCTGTGTACGAGGCTATGGACTTAGTGCCGGCCGTGAAGGAGAAAAGAACTGTGAGGGAGTTTAAGGGGGTCAGGAGATTCCATTGGGTTGATTTGCCCTGTATGGGTGTCAGGGCTTGGCTCAGCCCTTCCTTCTGCGAGCTGGCCGCTCAGCTGTCGGCTAATTGCCAGCTCCTTTCTCTCCACAGTGACTCACCTGTTGATGATCTGCTCGTCAGCCCTGCCTACTTAACGCCTTCCAGCCCCCTTCATCTCTGCCTTCGCTTTTGTCAACTTCAGAGACTTTCTCCTGTGCTTCTGTTGTGGACCTGCTTGGCTGGTGTTCCTTCTGGCTCCTGATCCTGCTTGTTGGACTACTACATTTATCTCTGGCTCTCTGACATTGGCTTGGCCGACTACCCGATCCGGTTACTGAACTCTGGCTTGTTTGACTACGCTTTCTCTGTTTACCTTTTTATTATTATTATTATTATTATTAATAATAAACAAGTGTGATTTAACTGTACTTCTGTCTCGGTCTGATTCAAGGTTTCGGACAGTGGGCAGAATAAGTGTTTATTGAAAATATGCAATATTTTCATTTCATTGTAGTGAAAACTATATCAACATTATATTTTCCTTTTTAGGTCACCAAGGGCAACAAACCAAAAGGCTTGCATAGAGACTATAAAGGAGTAAAGGACAACTACAGAATAGCATCTGCCTAGTAATGCATTTTCAGCTTTTGATGGACTTACCCTTTAGTTGTAGATGGTAGACAATTAAAGATCATTGAAGCAGGCATTTTAAATGTGTAGATTTTTTTATTTTGTATTCAGATTTGTTTTAACCTTCAGGTAGTATATGGAGTGTTGCTTTTCTTGTACGATGTGCTAGTATATCGTCTATGAAAGCAATGTCAGACATTCAAGCCACAGGACAATTACTTGCAGTGTTTAAAACCACAAGCCACAAACCGGAGTCATATTCCTGTTCTCATCTCTTCCAATCTTCAGTAAAGGCTTTCCCAATGTATTTGTATCCAGAACAGGGAACTACTTTTTAAAACTTAGAAATCATGGACACAAGGTTAATTAAAGTGACAAAACGACATCATAATTTAGACTAAAAAAGGTAATAATGCTGGTGAGGTTTGTGAAAAAAAAAAAAAAAAAAGAAAAGTTTAAAAAAGTGAGTTAAAGCGGATCTTCACCCTTTTTTTTTTTTAAACCACTGCTCACCGATAGGTGTCTTCTGCACAAGTCAGATAGTCACTCTCTTAGTGGATCCAGTGTTGCTTCTCTAAGATCTTCTTCTATTCTTGCCACCTCTTGGTCCTGCACTGCCATGTTTTTGCGTGATGTCATCAGGAGGCTGCCAGCTCTTCTGGGTCCAGCCAGCGGGCATCTCAATGGCGCGCCTGTCCCCTCCTTTAATGAATTAAAGACTATGTGACATGCATATCCCAAGAGGAACAGTGCATGACATTCGCCTAGGCAATTGATTTGCATAGAGGGGTAAAAGGAGGGAGTAAAAAGTTAAAAAAAGGATAAAAAAACAGGTCTGTTCGTGTAGAAGAGGGGAGATCTGCTTTAGGTATACACTCACAAAATATAAACATGCTCCCATTGTAAAAACACTGTTTGAAAGTAATTTCAAAGACAACTGGACCTTATATAATGTAAGCTTTGACCTTACTTTTTCTAATATATTCCTTATAGGAACACTATTGAATTTTTGCATAAAAAGGAGGATTCCAGTGAAAATTCTGTAAGTTTTGCCACATATTGATGCTAAATCAATACAAAATAATTGGTAAAATGTTGTGGGTAGCTGGTGTTTATTTGCATCTGTGAGCTTCAGCAGTACCAGCAAGAAGTATGCTGCAATACCTTGGAAACATGTAAGCTCAATACCCTGTATTTAAAAATGATTTGATGGAAGAGCATTCACTTTAATGCCCCGTACACACGATCGGAATTTCCGTCGGAATAAACTGACAGATTTTTCTGATGGAATTCTGTTCAAGCTGTCTTGCATACACACGGTCACACCAAATTCCAACCGTCCAAAACGCGGTGACGTACAACACTACGACGAGCCGAGAAAAATTAAGTTCAATGCTTCCGAGCATGCATTGACTCGATTCTGAGCATGCGTGTTTTTTTCTCCGTCGGAATTCCACACAGACGATCGGAATTTGCGATAGAAATTGTTTTCATCGGAAAAAAAGAGAACATGTTCTCTTTCTAAATTAGTCAGAATTTTCGATGGAAAAAATCCGATGGGGCACACACACACGGTCGGAATATCCGATGAAAACATTACGTCTGACTTTTTTTATCGGAAATTCCTATCGTGTGTACAAGGCATAACAGATTTCCAGAAAATGTAGATCTATACACAGACCATGAATGTTTGTTACTGCTGTGGCATGTTATTTTTACTATGCATTAGTGTATCAGCCAACAAGTCTTTTCAGTAAGCCAAGTGGTTTTCTGAAAGTCCTTTCTTAATATTGATACCTTAAAACTTGAGTCCTCTGAGAATTATTATTGTAGTTTGTTGTTAGTATCCAGGTTTAGTAACTATAAAGTGTCGTTAAAAAATAATAATCCAATAATGCCAGTTCCCTGCCATGGAAGAGCTGTTACACACACACACACACACACACACACACACACACACACACACACACACACCTCTCCAATGGCCCATGGCTCCTTCCAATCTTTTGCTCCAAATAATTAGCATTCAACATTTCAGGAGTGTCAGATGCCAGTGTCCCCCACATAGTTGGCGGTTACTTTTTTTTTAACCCCTATATCAAAAGGGAAGACCTCAGACTAGTGACATTTGTACCTCTGCTGAAAATAAAACCAATTTGTTCCACAGCTGTACCAGGTACAGGAGAAGTGTTCCCACCCATGCTGTAGACAGCAGTGAATCTGGGTAATAAGAGCCTGTTGCCCTGCAGTCAAATCCTAGAAATCCATTTTGGGTGGAGATGATCTCTAACGGGAAATCAAATGCAGACAGACAAAGGTTAAATCATCTAAAAATCCACAAGCTTACCTACAAGCTTCTTTGCTAAAAAACATGAATTTATGAAGGAGACATTTGGGATTTAAACGCATTTTTTTAAAAACCAAGAGAATTCTAGAAAAGATCTTATGTGATGGAGTGAATATAATTCTCTTTGATCCGCACTGTAATTTGCAAGTACCTTCTTATAGTCAGTCTCATATGAATGTATACTACCTATTCATACCATAGTAACCTCAATAATGCATATCGTGGAGATGAAACTCAATGGTGGGCAAACTGCTAAATTTTGAAGTACTCACATTTGGCCACACACATTACAGAGGGGGAAGTAAAAATGAATAGTTGTAATTATGCCTACTGTGATGAACAGTACATGTGTTAAAGAACCATCACAAAAATAGCAAAGAATAATAATAAACATTCAAGGGGATGAATGCCTGAAAATATCACTGGAAATATATTTCTCATACATGCAAATTTTTTCATGCAGATTTTTTAATTTATTTTTTCGAGAAGCTGACACCTTACAAACAATGGTTTGCCGCCACACCAATATAAAATATGTGACATGGTTGCCCGATCCTCTGGGGTTCAGAGATTCTTTCTCCCCACTAATTTTGATTTTAGCAATGGACAATGTGTTATCTTTGGCTGACAGACTACTGGAATGTCTTGTTCAGAGATATACCAAGATGGATACATGCATACATACATACATACATAGTGTGTGTGTGTGTGTGTGTGTGTGTGTGTGTGTGTGTGTGTGTGTGTGTGTGTGTGTGTGTGTGTGTGTGTGTGTGTGTGTGTATGTATGTATGTATGTATATATATATATATATATATATATATATATATATATATACATACACACACATACATACACACACACACACTGTATTTTTTCCGGCGTATAAGACAACTAACTTTTTAACACATGAAATTCTTCTTAAAAGTCGGGGGTCATCTTATACGCCGGTACCCAACATGCAGAATCTCAGTCAGACCGAGGCCGTCCATTTTTCAAAAGCCGCGCCTCCTTCTCGTGCTGTTCCGTGACAGGCGGAACACTCAGCTTCCCAGCAGAGCCTCTGTTCAGTGTTCCGCCTATCACGGATGCCCTCTCGTCCTCGGTCTCGGATGAGAGGGCATTCGTGATAGGTGGAACACTGAACACAGTGTCTGCTGGGAAACGGAGTGTTCCGCCTATCACAGAACAGTACGAGGAGGAGGCGCGGCTTTTGAAGATTGGACACCCGTGGTCTGACTGAGATTCTGCATGTCAGGGATAAGGTAAGGGATCGTCGAGACATGCAGTGGCACAGTGAGGTATGTAATGGTGGCACAGTGAGGCATGTAATGGTGGCACAGTGAGGCATGTAATGGCACAGTGAGGTGATGCGAGGCATGACTAGTAGGAAGGGGGTCGTCTTATATGGCGAGTATATCCCAACAACAAAATTTTAGCTGGAAAATTAGGGTGTCATTTTATACGCCCAGTCGCCTTATATGCCGGCAAATACGGTATATATAATTATTATATATAGATTTGCCCTAGAAGCGTGACAGTAGTCCCCCTTGGAGCTTTAGGCTCCTGTCACAAATGCTACGGCCACAGCATGGGGTCCAATACAGAAGCGAATCAGGTCCAAATTTTTGCCTGAATTCTCACCTGAATTGGACCAAAAGATGCACAGGACCCTTTTTTACAATGCGGACCGCGGCCCTCCCGGAGCTGTGTGAGCCGGCTCCATTGAGAGCCAGTCACACTCTCCTGTCATGCGAATTGGAGGCAGGAAAAACCTGCATTCCGATTCGCGTGTGTGAACGGAGCCTCAAGAATTGCAACACAGCCATTATACTTGCTGTTGACAGAGGTTTTGGCAGTTCTTGTCTATCATTTTTAGTCAACATCAAAAGGAAAGGAAAATAGTTTAGTACAATTCTGGAAAACAAGACCGGATTACGTATTTCTGTTATGGAAAGCATAATGGGTTTTTAAGACTGTTCTGCAGTGTCTCAAACTATAATTTTGAATAAGGCTTAAATGTTTCATACTGACAGGTAACATAACTTTCTAACTGCTCAGGTAAGGAATGTAGAGTAAATAGTAAAAATTAAACAAATGGATCCCTAAAAGATGCTTTTCAGTTCAATCTGTACTTTCATCATCAAAAACTGATAAGAATCAGATATTGCATCTTTCCTTTTTATCCAGAGTAAATAGCTAGACCAAACTGATAAGTTGGGGGAATCCGATCACTGACAAAATTGCATTTTCATATGAAAGTTCCAGACCTTTTTAGCAGCCTACAGTGCATGGATCCCCTCTGTGGTATGGAGTTCAACATGTTCTTCTGTAGTCACCTGAACAACTGTATCTCCAAGTGATGACACTAATAGTACAGAATGCTTCTAGTGTCCTCTGAATTTTCTTCAGTCTCTGCCTCAGACAACACAGGTTGAGTCTCCATTAAGGTAGCTTATTTCTACTGTCTTATGACCTCATACTAGAAAGCAGTCTCAAGCTATGAAGGATGAATTTTGTAATAGTACAGGCGAAACTTGGTTCTGATTACTCATTTAAAAAACTGGAGTTTATACTCTTGCCATAGTAATGCAATATAAGGTTTATTCTTTCATCCTACAATTTGTTTACAAGGTTTTCTAAGCACCAATTACATCCGAGACTTGTGAAAAAAAAAAAAAAAACGTTTTTTTTTCCCCAGCACCGATTTTCTCATTTTTATTCACCACACGTTACCATTTTTATGTAATTTATTTTGACACTCTCATTACTATTGACGGTTTGGTTTTAATTATGACCTCGAGAGGGGACAATGGTATTGATGTCAGATTGACATTAAAATCCTCTTATGTTCTTTCTAGCTCTGAAGGGGCACTTAGACCCTCAAAAAGTGTTGGCTACTTCTTAAATTGTACCCCTGACCTTTAATAGGATAAAATTGCATTTGGACCTCTTAGCAGTGGTGTGGCACTTTAATATCAACCCTTCTTACATTACACTACAATCCAAGGAGACTGTGGAGATTTTCTGGGGGGTAGAAGCCACCTGCCCAGGAACCAGATCCTTTACACCAACATTAATACTTTAAGATAACAATATCAGTAAAACAAACCTACGGGTCCAGCACTATCTTTACACTTTACTCAAAAGAAAAATGTTGTCTATCAAGCTTAAACACTCAGCCGTCTGTGATATTGAAAGGTTAGGCTTTCTTTCCTCGGTTGAGGAATGAAGGGCCCCCTTGACCTCCCATATCCTTACCTGGACTCCCTTGTGTCTCCTTGCTCCTCAGCAGCCAGCAATTAAATCACTTGTGTTTGAAATACAGGGGGTAGGGATATCATGAAACAACCTTTTAAAAAGTAGGGATATTAGCAGTGCTCGGGTCTAATGATTTGCTGTTAAGCCTGAGCACCATTGCATGAGGGTGGGCCACAAATACCTATAATGATTTTCTTTGCAATAGCACCTTCTAGGGGCCTTGTTAGGGGACAAAAGACAGTCAAGTGCAGTCTAACACAAACAACTGATGGCTTTCTCACTGGGTTTCCGTCATAATTGTATCCCTTGAGAACTGACCTGTGTTGGTATCTGCTGCTGTCCTTCCTCCAGGTAAGTCTTTACAGAATGAGCTTGATTCTTACCTAGACTATATGCATGCTGATGCTTTCTCTTACCCTGCACAAGTGATTTAATTCCCCCTGGGAACCTGTTTCAAGTCCTACTCTGTCCATGTGCTTAGGCATTTATGAGCTTCCTCTGGTGTCTGGGAAGCCTATTTACAGTATACTTGCTCAATGCAGTTGGAAATTACCTGAGCAAAGGCCTCACATTCTCCCTCAGTTCATAGGCTTCAGTTCCTGTGATCATGCTCCTAATTTCCTGTCCCAGTTCCTGAATCCAATTGATTACTGCGATAAATGATTGCTGCCTGTTGCATCAAAGGACTTCTACGATCCCGGTCTGCCACTGGCCCGGACCTTTTGCTAGTTTTCCACCATGATTTGGTTTCTCAATATTTTCATTTTCATCTCGTTTCTGCCAGCCCAGGTGTATCCATGGCCCACAGCCTGGGAGCTATTCCACAGCCAAGTCTAGCCCCCCTTGAGGAATGCAGAGGAACATGGGAGGGTCCGATACTACTCTGACAGTTTCCTTTGCTTTTAATATCTAATCTACTATTTAACTCTCGTTGCCATTTTATACTCGGATGTTTATTTTAGTAGGGCAGATTTTATTTTTCTAGCCTTTTTGGGCCCTGTGTTACCTTTATGATTCTGTGTCCATATTTTTGAAATAGTGAAGCAGCCACTATAGATGGCTATGGAAAAGTTTGGTGCTGTATTCAATGAAACTGCTTAGACTGGTGAAGGCTCAAGAAAGTGGGTCGAAAAATCTCAGTTTGACCTAAAGTGAGTATTTGACTTTAAAAAACAAAACATTCTCCCAACACCTACCACGCTAAAAGCCACCAAAACCTCAACATGTTAAATACAATTCTTAAAGTATGACCCCTGTTATTTTTCGAATCTCAAACACTAAACAGACCCCTTCATCTGCATTTTGTTTACCTTATTCAGCTCTGAGAGCAGCAGCCTGACACAACTATTCCCAAATATAAGGGCACCAAAATCCTTTGCTCTTAGCTACTGATTGTTTCTTACATTTTGTGATGACGAAGAACAAAAGACACCTGCCATGAAAATTGATCACAGTGCTCAGGCATCACTTCTTCCCAGTCTTATACACTAACAATGGCAGGCAGTCTTACATTGTGTGGTAGTGAACTGCTGAGATAAGCAGGATGCCTATAACATACATGTATGAAAGTGACCCAAGACATTCCATACAAGTTAGCACCTCTATACAGCATCACAGTTTGACTCCACAGCAAAAATGAAAGTCCTACAAATGTGAAGTCTTACTCCTTACCTGAAGCATTACGGCTGATACCTAAAGGGATTGTCCCCAGGGGCTGCCTGGCTGGGGACAGCTAACAGGTTATAGGTTCAAGCCAAAAGTTAAATCAGGCATTAGAAAAGAGGAACAGACAAATCAGATACAGTGGAAGCCATGGGCAATAAGAGAAAATAAATAAATCCAGATACTTAGAATAGATAAGAAGTCATGGCCAAAAAAGTCAGAAGGATAGAGCTCCAGAAATATACAGAGACTGGAAGGTCAATTTGGTATAAGAGGAATGCTCAGTTTAAGTTCAGACAATGTACCAGCACTGGCAGGCGGTGGTATAATTAATTAGGCTCAGCAAAGAGCAGAAACATTGTGGTAAAGGCTAAAGCTGGTCATAGATTTTTTTTGTCCTTTTAATAAGTAGGTTGACGAAATGAATACAAACGATTCCTCTATCAACACAATCGAGGTGGATAGAGGAATCCTTCCTACTGAGATATTGTATTCAGACAGTGGTGACTCGTCGCTGTCAGAATACACTGATCAGCAGCTGCAGATGCTCACTGAAAAAAAGTTTTCAACAAGCCTGTCCGAAAGAAGTTGATCATTAAATTAAGTGCGACTGCACTGGTGCCCCCATAGGATGGATGAGCCAGGAACGCCAGCATGGGACTCGAGAAGAATGAGGATCCTTGCTGCTCTGTGCAAAATTATTGCACAGAGCAGGTAAATAGAGAAGAGTAAGGGTAGGAGATAAAACTTAGCCAAAGCCAAAAGGTAGAAAAACGTATAAAAAAAAAAAAAAAAACACAAAGCTGGGCCAGACTTATGAGAATCTGGGCAAATCTAGGATAGCACCATAAGGCAACTGAATTTACCAAGCTTAAATGGAACAAATAGTGGGTCCACAAATTGTCAAGATCAGTCTAAGGAAAAAAAAAAAAAAAAAAAACCTTGACAATCTACTATTGCAAAAGACTGAGCTAGATTCAGGTACAGCGGCTTCCCTTTTGGCCGGCGTAGCGCATCTCATATGCGCTACATATAGCCTCACATACTAATAGATAATGTATAGTAAAAGTACCATAATCCAGATTGATATAGGGAAATTAGGAAAGGTGGAAAAATGGGGGCCGTTTCTGATGCCGACCAAAACACATAACCACCAAAAAGTAGATAATAAATGGACTATCTCGGTACTGATACGACGACAAAATTAATGTGGTAAAAAAATATATTGTTTAATACATATAAAACATACAAAAGTATTAAAAAATACACTGCAAACAACTACTGACGGGTTCCCCCGTAGAGTTTCTATTGGCGTGGAGTATAAGTTGTTTCCTCTTCAGGTTTCGCGGGATAAACCGCTTCTTTTGGAGGAGTGGTCCGATTGGTCAAAGCCGACCGGCGTCAACGCCTGAAAGATTCCCCCCGCGGCGGACAATCTCACGCTGTACATAGAACCATAAGATAAGATAATTGCAAGGGCTGGATGTATTATGGGGCGGTACAGAAGTAGGTTAGGAGCACAGTCAAAAGGTAGCTCCAACCATACAGATGCCACTGTAACTGTATGGGCACTAGTGACTTATCAGTCTACAAGACCCTGAGGCCCCGTTCACACGGTCGGACCGAAACGATGAGATTGAACCGAAGTTCAGTTTCATCGGACCAAACCGACCGTGTGTATAGGCCAAAATGTTAAAACATGCTTCAAAACCAAACCGATGGACCACTGCCCGATTGGACCAAACCGATGGTTAGTACAGAAAAGCATCGGTTCAAAACCCGTGCATGCTCAGAATCAAGTCGACGCATGCTTGGAAGCATTGAACTTTGTTTTATTCAGCACCTCGTGTGTTTGACGTCACCGCATTCTGACCCAATCAGATTTTGGACTGACGGTGTATACACATATCAGGCCGTACGGCCACTTCAGAGGTGAACTGATGAAAACGGTCCGACGGACCAGTCACATTGGTTTGGTCCGACCGTGTGTACAAGGCCTGAGTGGCAGGAAAGTCTGAACAGACAACCGCCCATCACATCAGCCCGTTATGGAGAGTCACTGCTGCTCACGCTCTTATTTAAAGCTGAACTCTAGGAATCATATTTTTGCATGCTTAATATAACTATGCATGATATCTAATGTCTGGAGGGCTACTGGGGATGCCGTATTTTACTGTATCAGTCCATGCTGCATACAGTGAGAGACACGATCTTCTGGGTACTGTGTGAGCGGCTTCCCATCTGCACACAAATCGCTCGCTTAGCACCCCGCTATTCAAAGATTGCCTTTTTTTCAATTCAGAGAAGGTATTTTTTGTATTTCAATGTTTTTATTGAGTTTTATTAAGTTTTAGAAGTATAAAGATACAACAAATTATATCTGTTATTGCAATAAAACAAATATACAATCATATTAAAGAAAGGTGTGTTTTTTGAGTTTTTTTTTTTTTTTTACTATAACGAGTCCTTGGACAAGGTGGAGAGGAGGGTTGGTGACCTTACAATCTCCTCCTCTTATAATCAGAGAATGCCTTGTACTGTATTCATTTAAAAAAAATACACACACACACACACACACACACACAGTGGAACCTCAGATTGCGAGTAACACGGTTAACGAGCGTTTCGCAATACGAGCACTGTATTCAAAAAATTTGACTGTAAAAAAAATTCTAACTCGATTTGCAAGTGTTGACTCGCAAACCGAGCCGGATTCAGGCCAAAGCGTTGTGCAGTACCGCGTTTGGCCTGAGGTGGGGGGCGCCGGAGCTGAGCGGAGCTGAACAGGCTGTGTTTGTTTGCCTCCAGCACTGGGGTTTTCACATGTCTAAATGCACCAGTGCAACACGGTGACAAATTGCACCCCATTGTCCACATTGGAAGTGATTAAATTTAGGGCTGTTACTGATCAAAATTTTTGTATTCGATTAATCGATAAAAAAAAAAAAAAACTAAAAAAAAAAACTATTAATCGACTAATTTCGATTAATTATAACGCACATACAGATCCAACTACTTTTAGCTGATCTCCTTGCAGGCTGATTCCCAGTGCAGATACCAACCACTGGAAAAATGGATAGCAGGATACAAAAAACACACAAAGGCAGCGCTCAATGGGAATAGCATTAACATTTTTATAGTCTTGAAGTAGGTAACAAAATAAATATTGCACTGGAGATAAAATCGGTGTAGCTACATAAACTGTAAAAATGGTGCGAGTAATACCAAACGGTAGCAAAAGCAGTCATAAAAACATGTAGCTAAGTATGATACTGGTATAAAAATGTGTACAATACCACTGCTGAATCTTAAAGAGGAGGGGTTAACATCAGTCCGTTGGCATGTAGATGTCCCGTGAAGGGAACTATCACAACTCCCAGTGGATGGTTGTAGAATCCCAGGTTGATAGAGGGAAGTGTAACAGCCCTTGCATGTGGCAGATAGTAAGGTCCCGCCGGCATGTAGATATGAAGGCACAGCAAAGGAGCCCTTCAGATGGACAAGGCAAGCCCACAGGTGTCTGTGACATCACCTGATCTCCGACGGAACTCCCTGAAGCCGGCGGAGAGGTGAGTACCAATCAAAAAAATTTTGATCGATCAAAAAAATTTTGATCGATCAAAAAAATTAAAGATTAATCGATGAATTAATTGTTAATTTCCACAGCCCTAATTAAATTGTTTATGAAACCGACTAAGTCTCAGTTGGAGTTGCACCAATTTTAAAAGTTGTTCCTGCACTACTTTTTGCAAGTGAAGTAGCACAATTTTAATGTCTCAATCAATGTGACCGGGGGCTTATTCTGTAAACATACTGGTAGTTTAATCAACTTCTGACCAAATTGGCAGTAGACTGCATATATCTACTGTATATGCCTGCCAAACTTAGCTAGGGACATTCGGCTGCAAGTTCCTCTAGGGCAGGGACTGACAAGCATGAATGTAGGATATATACACCACAAAGTGCTGTTGGTGGTTATGCTACATATAAATATCAGAGTACATATGTGGTGTTAATGAAGAACAGTGATCCTGTCAGTATTAATCCAGGTCTGAACAGAAGCAAAATGTCAGCAAAGAAAAATAAGAACATCAAGGTTTCTTTTCTTTTTAAATTACAGTCCAACAAATGAAAATGATTTTTAAGGTAACATCTGTTTTTCTGAAACCAATTTAAGTGCAATTATGGTAACTATCTACTCAAAAGACATAGCAAAGAGCAGATCTAATTTGTTGTAAATTGAAGCAGCTCATCGCCCCCCCTGGCAGAGGCAGTGTGTAAAAGTTCTTGGTTAGGAGGGTCATGGAAAGATCACATGCAACAGAGGTTTTGTATCACATCTTAAAATTACTCCGAGACACTGTAGTCTTGCAAATTGAACTAAACTTCCCTAATTCCAAGAAATAACACTGCAGTGAAAATTGGTTGTATGACTTTGAAAGAAAAATATTCTGTACATCTAAAAATGTCATGTAAGTGGAAAGGAGAAATAAAGATAAAGCACTATGAAATTCAACGTTGTGTACTCCGATGCATTGTTACTTTCATGTACATCATGGGGACTAATTAAATGTGTTTCATTATCTTTGCTTCTTGTATAAATGTTTAACAACTATTTACCAAATGCATGGAGAGGATCAGTGTAGATGGGGAAGATAGATTCAATGTGCCCCCTTTTATCACATTAAAGTGTTTAGGTTCAGCGTCACCAAAAAGCACACCATGCTGTTCCATATGAGTATATCAGCATCTTGTGCTAAACCCACCTACCTGCAAAGATTCTCTCTGTTTAAAGAGGAACTTCGCTCACTCAACATTGACCATTTTTAATCCTTATGCTGCCAGCATTAGTAAATAGATTGTAAAGTACACTATATTACCAAAAGTATTGGGACACCTGCTTTTACACCCACGTGAACTTTAATGGCATTCCAGTCTAAAGCCTCATACACACGATCAGATTTCCTTCGGACAAATCCATGGAATTTTGTGCGAAGGGTGATGGCCGTGAACTTTTTCAGCCAACATACATGAAACTACAGTACCTGCCCGCTCGCTGCAATCTGAAAAACACATTTTCCTATTGCAGCGAGCGCGAGAAAGAGTGGAGTGTTCTCTCTCTATGGAGGGGACTTGTCAGAAATGCCTTCTCGCTCATTGGGAAAGGAAAAAACTAATTTTCCTTTCCCAATGAGCGACAGAGCTCGGCGCTGGCTCCCACAACGGGGCTCGCAGGTGTCAATCTAAATGATAAGAGGCGAGATTGGCACAATATTGCGGTCAGGTACTGTACATGTTTTTTCTGCTCTTTAACGCCACCCTTTAGGCAACTTCTGCTAATGTTGTCTTATGGTTAGCATTGGTTCGAAGAATGTGTGTTTGTACTTTGGATTTTAGTTTACACACGATTGGATAATCCGACGGCACACATTTGTTGTCGGAAAATTTGAGAGCATGCTATCCCACTTTTTTTGTAGGTAATTGTGACAACAATTGTCCGATGGAGCGTACAAACAGTTGGATTATCTGACAAAAACCCTGCCATCACACAATTGTTGTTGAAAAATACGATTGTGTGTACGGTTCTTTAGTCTGTAGGGTTCAATATTGAGTTGGCCCTCCCTTTGCAGCTATAACAGCCTCAACTCTTCTGGGAAGACTGTTCATAAGGTTTAAGAGTGTGCCTATAGGAATGTTTGACCATTCTTCCAAAAGCACATTTGTGAGGTCAGGCACTGATGCAGATGAGAAGGTCTGGCTCGCAGTTTATGCTCTAATTCAACCCAAAGATGTTCTATCGGGTGCGGGCCAGTCAAGTTCCTCCACCCCAAACTCGCTCATCCATGTCTTTATGGACCTTGATTTGTGCACTGGTGCCCAGTCATGTTGGAGCAGGAAGGGGCCATCTCCAAACTGTTCCCACAAAGTTAGGAGCATGAAATTGTCCAAAAAGACTTCAGCTGGAACTAAGGGGCCAAGCCCAATCCCTGAAAAACAACCCCACACCATAATCCCCCCTCCACCAAATGGTTTGGACCAGTGCACAGTGCTTACCCCCTGTCCCTCCCCCACTCATGCTACTGTGCTGCCAATTCAGGTTGGGATCCATAGCTTAATCAATTATGTAGGTCTTATTCAGTCCTTCCAATTAGGTCTCAAAATATTGATCAGCCAAATAACACAAGTTCAAATAAGCCAATCAACTTTTCATTGATTTAACTACCAAATGCAGAAAAGCTGGAAATTAATTAGGCCCAGCATGGTATTTTCAGTGTAACTTTCAATTTAAAATCAGCAAAATGTATTCTATGCGCTTAAAAACAAAAAATGTGTGCAAAGTCTTTTATTTCCTATTTATCAGAAAGCATCTACAGGCCACGCAGCCTGTCACTTGCTATTGCTGTCCTTTTTGCAGTTTCTGACTTGTTCCCTGCCAAGTCAGAACTAGAGCTTTCCAATCTGCAAGTCTCATGCTCCCTGTTGATTGAAGAGCTGGTGCTCTGACTCAACAGTGCATGTGTTGGACCCTACAGAAAGATCACTGCTTCCACACAAAGATCATGCTGGCAGGGGACAGGCTTTTCTACTCTTGACTGTTGCTGCTTGCTAAAGACAACAAAAAAATTTGTTTCGATGCACCAGGAATGTGAAGCTGAATTTTAAGTAAACAGTTAAAATAATAATAAAAAAAAAAAATAATGAAAACAAAAAAAATATGGGATCCTGTTTACTGATCATATTTTTAAATCTATGTTAATCCAGGCATGAGATTTACACAGCACAGCCAGGCGAGTTACCCGACTTTTTTCTATTGCAGCTGAGCAATAAATCTTAGTAAATTCCCTATCCCCAGGATGCAACTTGTCGATGAAAAATGCCTAGCCAGCAGAGCCTAACTATCCCTTAGTGCTGCTGATCCCTCTTTTAGAGAAGGTTTCAATTTATAGGAGACTGAAGGAGAGACAAATTCAGGATATTACAATTATCACATTACACATACTTTAAATGTTTTTAGAACATAACTGGTATTTTTTTTATATGTGCCTGAAATTAAAAAAATACTGACAATTAGACATCATGTTTGTTTAGCCAGACTACTATTGTGACCCTGACACAAGGCTGACTAGGATGTCATTTTATAGATCCCATTGTAAATGTTAAGTATAAAAAAAATATATAAATAATAAATAAATTAGATTCACACTGAAGGCATCGAAACTATGAATTAACACATGTGGAATTATACATAACAAAAAAAAGTGTGAAACAACTGAAAATATATTTCATATTCTAGGTTCTTCAAAGTAGCCACCTTTTGCTTTTATTACTGCTTGGCACACTCTTGGCATTCTCTTGATGAGCTTCAAGAGGTAGTCACCTGGCGCAGCACCCCATCACTCTCCTTCTTGGTCAAATAGCCCTTACACAGCCTGGAGGTGTGTTTGGGGTCATTGTCCTGTTGAAAAATAAATGATGATCCAACTAAACGCAAACCGGATGGAATAGAATGCCGCTGCAAGATGCTGTGGTAGCCATGTTGGTTCAGTATGCCTTCAATTTTGATTAAATCCTCAACAGTGTCACCAGCAATACACCCCCACACCATCACACCTCCTCCATGCTTCACGGTGGGAACCAGGCATGTAGACTCCATCCGTTCACCTTTTCTGCGTCGCACAAAGACACGGGGGTTGGAACCAAAGATCTCAAGTTTGGACTCATCAGACCAAAGCACAGATTTCCACTGGTCTAATGTCCATCCCTTGTGTTCTTTAGCCCAAACAAGTCTCTTCTGCTTGTTGCCTTTCTTTAGCAGTGGTTTCCTAGCAGATATTCTACCACGAAGGCCTGATTCACACAGTCTCCTCTTAACAGTTCTAGAGATGTGTCTGCAGCAAAAGGTGGCTACTTTGAAGAACCTAGAATATGAAATATATTTTCAGTTGTTTCACACTTTTTTGTTATGTATAATTCCACATGTGTTAATTCATAGTTTTGATGCCTTCAGTGTGAATCTACAATTTTCATAGTCATGAAAATAAAGAAAACTCTTTGAATGAGAAGGGGTGTCCAAACTGTTGGTCTGTACTATAATTATATATATATATATATATATATATATATATATATATATATATATATATATATATATATATATACATACACACACACACACACACACATAGATACAGTATCTCACAAAAGTGAGTACACTCCTCACATTTTTATTGAATATTTTATTATATCTTTTTATGTGACAACACTGAGGAAATTACACTTTGCTACAATGTAACAATGTAAAGTAGAAAGGGGGATTGGATAAGGAAGTGGGACTTTAAATGAAGCACATTGATGTAAAAATATCTAATTTATTGTACAAGTCATTATACCACATGATAGCAGACAGTTAATATCACATAATACACCTACTAAAGAATATAATTTAAAACACATGATAAAGAGAAACACGGCATATATTAGCTCTATGCATTTTGTGGATTAATGCATTCTTTAGGAGTATGCACGTGTATTGGATGAGTAATGCAATATGATAGAAAGAATTTCTATATGGTCCGACCCTATCAAGGAAAAAAGGATAAATATGAAAAAAAAAATCTTAAAAAATAAAATTACCGGTAACCCCCTGGGAGAAGTGCTCTCCCTGGGGGTTATCTTGCAGGTATGCTCCCGAGTCCAGCATTTGCTGCATAGACACAGAATGCCGGACTCGGCCCGGCCCCCCTCGTCATTGGATTTGGTCGACACCAGCGGGAGCCAATGGCTGAGCTGCTATCAATCTATCCAATCAAGAGCCAAGAATCCCCGGGAAGAGAGATACAGAGCGTCTCCGACCGAGGGAACGAACAGGCTCAGGTGAGTAAAACGGGGGGCTGGGGGGCCGGTCAGTGTCAGACTTTTTTTACCTTAATGCATATGATACATTAAGGCAGGGGTTCCCAACCTTTTGAAGAGCGGAGGCCACTTAAGCGACTTGGTAACTGGTCACAGGCCACAATGAGTGGGTGGATGGCAGCCCACTCTATAGAGCCCACTGAGCTTTTTTTTTTTTTTTTGCGGATCGGATTGGAGGTAGGCATTTGTAAACGGACACAGATTTACATCTGCCACTCCTTAGAGATGAACAGAGGGTCTGATCGGGTTGGATGGACCATTTGAAAGGGTCCTAAGGCTGCTTTCACACTGATGCACCGTTTACCCACTTTGCTGCAGGTTAGCTGCACTTTGCCATAGACTTCTATTATATCCTGTAGGTGTGATGCACTTTCAGAAAGCTCACCAAACTCGCAGGCAATAACAGAAGTCTATGGCTCAGTGCAGGTAACCCACAGGTGCACTTCTGTGCACCTGTGAAACATTTTGAAAGCAGCCCAGTAACCACTGCAGAGCACATATGCCCATATATACACTGTGATTTTAGTAATAAACTGACCTTTAACCACTTAAGACCCAGACCAAAATGCAGCTAAAGGACCTTGCCTCTTTTTGCGATTCGGCACTGCATCGCTTTAACTGACAAATGCGCGGTCGTGCGACGTGGCTCCCAAACAAAATTGGCGTCCTTTTTTTCCCACAAATAGAGCTTTCTTTTGGTGGTATTTGATCACCTCTGCGTTTTTTTTTTTTTGCGCTATAAACAAAAGTAGAGCGACAATTTTGAAAAAAGTGCAATATTTTTTACTATAATAAATATCCCCCAAAAATATATAAAAAAATAATTTTTTTACCCAGTTTTGGCTGATACGTATTCTTCTACCTATTTTTGGTAAAAAAAATAAAAAAATAAAAATCGCAATAAGCGTTTATCGGTTGGTTTGTGCAAAATTTATAGCGTTTACAAAATAGGGGATATTTTTATTGCATTTTTATAATTTTCTTTTTTTTTTACTATTAATGGCGGCGATCAGCAATTTTTTTCGTGATTGCGACATTATGGCGGTCACTTCAGGCAATTTTGACACATTTTTGGGACCATTGTCATTTTCACAGCAAAAAATGCATTTAAAATGCATTGTTTATTGTGAAAATGACAGTTGCAGTTTGGAAGTTAACCACAAGGGGGCGCTGATGGGGTTATGTGTTCCCTGAAGTGTGTTTACAACTGTAGGGGGTTGTGGCTGTAGGTGTGACGTCATCGATTGTGTCCCCCTATAAAAAGGATGCTGCAGCCACAGTGAAGAACGGGGAAGCCGTGTTTACACACGGCTCTCCCCGTTCCTCAGCTCCGGGGACCGATCGCGGGACTCCAGCGGCAATCGGGTCCGCGGGTCCCGGAGCTTCGGACCGGGTCTCGGGCGCGCGCCGGCGACCCACGGCTGGGTACTAGTACAGGACGTACATGTGCCCAGCCTTGCCATTCTGCCGACGTATATGTGCAGGAGGCGGTCCTTAAGTGGTTAATAACAGTATTTTATAAAATATATATAAAATATATTCATTTATTTTTTCTTAACATTTGCAGTGGGATCTAGAAAATGACAACTAGTGTACCCGAGGCCACTTTTTGCATCCTAGTCAACCTTGTGTCAGGGTCATCTCTTTAATAAAATATTTTTAAATAGCAGTCAGGCTGAACAAACATGATGTCTAATTATCAGTATTTTTTAATTCCAGGCACATTTTGTATTGGATATGATATATTCATTCATGATTACCATTATGTACTATAAAAATTACTTATACAGTAAATTTGATCTTTTTATATCTACGTGCTTCATTTAAAGTCCCACTTCCTTATCCCCCTTTTCTATTTAGATGAGGATGGAGGCACCGGACCTTACCAGGCCACCTCCTAATTCAAAGTCCCAAATTGTTCTTCTCTTTCTTTTCATATACAAAGTAACGTAATGGGCGTTTAGCGTGTAAAATTTGCTGTCCCCTCAAAGTAACTGAACACACAGCTATTAATGTCTAAACCACTGGCAACAAAAGTGAGCACACCCCTAAGTGAAAATGTCCAAATTGGGCCCAATTAGCCATTTTTCCTCCCCGCTGTCATGTGACTCATTAGTGTTACAAGGTCTCAGGTGTGAATGGGGAGCAGGTGTGTTAAATGTGGTGTTATCGCTATCTCTCTCTCTCTCTCTCATACTGGTCACTGGACATTCAAAACGGCACCTCATGGCAAAGAAACTAAAAACAAAATATTGTTGCTTTACATAAAGATGGCCCAGGCTATAAGAAGATTGGCAAGACCCTGAAACTGAGCTGCAGCACGGTGGCCAAGACCATAACAGGACAGGTTCCACTCAGAACAGGCCTCATCATGGTCGACCAAAGAAGTTGAGTGCACTCGCTCAGCATCCTATTCAGAGGTTGTCTTTGGGAAATAGACGTATGAGTGCTGCCAGCATGCAATGCATTTTTTTTTTTAAAATAACAAACATGTTATACTGTGCAGCTCGTTTTTCACAGAGTGGCCCCGATCCTGGTCTTCTGGGGTCCCTCGGCGGCTGTCTCAGCTCCTCCCCACATCAGCTAACCCCCTTCATAGGAAGCTCTCTCCCAAGGGGGTTAGCTTGCGGGCGCGCTCCCGTGATATAGACACCTACTGTATCACGCGGCACGTCATTGGTTTGATTGACATCAGCGTGAGCCAATGGCTGCGCTGCTATCAATCATCCAATGAATGAGCCAAAAATCATGGTTGAGAAGCCTGCTCATTCACAGCGCGGGACCTTCAAGGGTTCAGGTAAGTAAACGGGGGGGGGGGGGGGGGGCTGGCAAACATCAGATGTTTTTTCATCTTAATGTATAGAATGCATTAAGGTGAAAAACCAAGAACCTTTACAACCCCAGATATCAGCAAAACACATTACTTTGTAACTACTGCTAAAATAAGGTCTGAATGACTTTATGGGCATTAGGCTGGGTTCACACTATACTACACAACATTAGTATGACTTTCATCCTACTTTGCTCTGACATCGGTCCTACATTGGTCCTACATCCATCCGACTTTCATGAACAGGATACTACTTTGATCCGACTTTGTGATAGTCTGACTTGTTCTTTGACCAATCAAAACAAACAATCACAGTGCGAGATAAATTCTCTTTACTGCTGCTGTAATCACAATGTCGGATGTCACAAGTCGGATAGTTAGGACGAGGATCCTACTTTGATCTGACTTCAATGATATTCAATGGGCTGAAGTAGGATCAAAGTCGGACCAAAGTAGTACATGGAGCACTACAGCAGACCGACTTGTGTCGGACCAGTTAAAACGGCTCCCATAGGGAAACATTGATTTTCATACGTCATGCGACATGAGCTCCTAATGTCAGAGCGTTTGTCGGACAAGTGTGAACCCGGCCTGAGGCCTTATGCACACTTGAGCTCAAACAGCTTTTACAGTCAGAAAATAAAACACATCACTTGTACGTTCAGAAAAGGAGCTTCTGAGCATAAACAAAATGTTCAAAAGTGCCTAAACACGCCTTAACGCTAGGCGCATTCCTGCATTAATGCATTTTAATGGCCAGAATTCTGAGCAATAGAATGTTTTAACACCAGATGCAGAAACATGCATAAACGTGTATGAACACAATTGCAAAAATGCGGCTTTTTACCATGGTTTTGCTGCTGCTAAACCCCTGTAGGAGAAAAAGCGTCAATAGAATACAGTTTAAAAATGAAAAGCATGAAAGTTTATCACATGGCAGGAATGTGAGCATAAATGTGCACATGAAGCATAAATGATCACATTCACTGACTTGGGAGGACTGCCATCACAAGGGATCTGGCAGGTCGGAGAGCTTTGTCCAATATTGTATTTATCTCTGCCAATGAATCACAGATAGCGATAACCCATTGCTCCCCGTTACTGCCTTAAGCCGAAACAGAAAATGGCACGCAGCTCAATCAATTTATAACTAGCAAGGGAGAAGCATGTGAAAGGAGCATTACACTGCAAGCGCACACAGCAAAATTCCATAGCACTCAGCCCTGCTAGCAGAAAACTGGTTTAATATAGTACCTGTTTTCTGGCATTTAAAAGAGAAGTATGGGAATTCAGTTTTTTTTATAAATTAGTCTTACCTAGATGGATGAATCTGTCCTCCGCCAGCTCTAACCACTGAGAACCGAGCGATCAAGCACCATGAACACTGGGCTTTTCATGCACACAGTATTTTCTAAGTAGTGCATGCATTAAGTTTGGTGCGACCAAGTGCGATTTCAGCTCATTCAAATGAATGGACTGAAAAACAAAATCACACTGCACTGAATAGCACAGGAATCGGCTTTCTGCCCTCAAAAATTTGCATATTTTTGTTTGTGCACATCCAAGCAGTTACATGTGTGGCAGGATGACTGAGTGGCCCTGGACACAGACAACTGATGCCCATGGCTGCTCATAGTGTACAGCCCTCTGTGATTGTGCATAAGCTCTAAGGCTGGGTTCACACTGTTGTGCGGAGTGGCTCACAGCTAAATTCAGACCTGAAGCGGACCATAAGAGGCACAGAGCCGTTCTGCAAGCCTTCCGGGAGCTGTGTGACCTGGCTCCATTGAGAGCCGGTTACACTCTTCTGGCATGCAAATTGGATGCGGAGAAAACCAGATCCAAATTTTTACCAGTGTGAACCCAGCCTTAAAAGCAGAGTTCCACCCAAAAATGGAACTTCCACTTTAAGTGATGTTGACCCCCTGACGTGCCACATTTGACATGTCAATTTATTTATTTATTTTTTTTTGGGGGGGGGGGGGGGGGGAGTGGGTACCCAGTTTTTACAGGTACCCAGTTTTTAAAGGCATCCAGCTTCCACTTCCTCCTCTGGCTCTGCGGCGCCGGAAGGAAGTTCACCTCTCCCCCCTCTCTCCAATCTTCTGGGACACACCACAGGTCTCAGAAGATTGCCCGCCTATTCACAGCATGCACTATTCACATTTATAGCTGAAGTACAGACACTGCAAAAAAGATACAATTATTCAAAGCCTACAATTTTCAAATACATTATTATGTTGCATTTTCCAACAAAAGTGTCTTCCTATGTTTATGAGCCTCCCAAAGATTATACGGCAGAACATGTGTGCTTTCCCTTGCCCTGATGATTGGGCTGCGAAGAGGAAAGTAGAAGTTAAAGCTGCGTGAATAATCGTTAAAAATGGTGATCTCGATTCAATCCCCCCTCACAATCTTAATCCAGCATTTCCACAATTTATGTGAACAGTGCAGAGCGGTTCTCTGCTCTGAGCTATCAAAAAAATTAAAAATAAAAAGCAGCCAGAAAAGTGTATCACAATATTGCTCAGTGCTGAGATAAAAAGAAACATTGTATCATTTGGTTCATTTAGATCAAAAAGGGATGAACTTCGGTCTGCAAATGAGGCCAGTTTAACCACCTGAAAGAGAAGTATAGGATTTTTTTTTATCCCATATTTATACCTACCTAGGTGGATTCAGCATTAGTCCGATGCTGCATCTGTCTCCCGCCGCCTCTATACTGAGAGCCGAGCCACCGATGACTCGGTTCTCTCACCTCGCCGAGCGGATAGCTGCTGCCTGTTAGTCAGCATCTCCCCTGCTCTGCTCCTCCATGCTCATTGGAGCACTGAGCTGTGGAGGGGTGGGGAGCAGCCATCTCATCAGCTCGCTGAGAGACCGAGACTGCCATCAGTCCAGGCACTTGGCAGATACAGACTTCCAAAGTCGGGATTTTGGACTGATCCTGGTGACGTCAACAGAGAGTGGACTGAAGTCCGCTCTCTGCTGAAAATGGGTCACAGGCGTGCAAAACAAATTGCACTCTTGTGACCCATGGGAGAAGCCCAGCTGAATGAGCTCAGGCTGGACTTCTTCTTTAAAGACTCAGGCTCCATGCACAATAGTGTTTTTTTAAGCGCCTAGAAGCTGTTATTAGCATTTTTACTGCTCTTAGAAGCTAGAAGTGTTATCCTATGTGTCCATGAACACTACTTTAGGCTATTAGAATTTTTTGAGCTTCAGTGTCAAAAAAGCTTTTGTTCCCCCTTTTTACTGCAAAAACTCGAATAAAACGCTAACGCGCCTAAAATGCTGCTAAAACACTACTACAAAAATATAGAGTGAAGGTGTTTTAGTGAGTCCTCTGTTGGATACGACACCTCATCTCAAACAATAGTTACAGAGTAGGGACATTTTGGAGGGGATTATGGTGGTGCCAAACAATGTACAAAACAGTATAAAATAAGACAATCAACAATGATAAACAACAAAGCATAGTTTATACATTAAGACATGAATGTTACACAGTTTCCCGACATGTTTCGCCAACTCTTAGGCTTCTTTAGGGGAGTGTTATGTCCCATAAGGTGATAATCAACGGTCTTCGTGAATAAACTGATGTTCTTCCAGTGATCTTCTAAACAATCTTCAAAAAGAAGCGCTTACCTCCTTGTATATGTAATGACTCCTTGGATATATATCTCTGCTTTCCTTGGTGATGTGTACCGACTGTATATCTCCTAGGATGGTTCCCATAAAATAGTCTCCAACTGTGCAGGCTATAGCCCAGATGTATCCCTCGATAATGCTCAGGATAGAAAAGTAAAGACTTCCCATAGTGAAGTATGTAATGTAAAAATTTAATAAAGAAAATAGAAATGCTTACAAAGGTATAAGATCATGTGCAAAACGAATTCCGCAATACTTCCAGTATTTTCCTAGTAGTTCCGGCCCTTACATGTTACGCCACGTCACTTGGCTTCATCAGAGGTGTCGGATTGGTTAAACGTCCTTTCATTTATACACGAAAAATACCGGAAGTATTGCGGAATTCGTTTTGCACATGATCTTATACCTTTGTAAGCATTTCTATTTTCTTTATTAAATTTTTACATTACATACTTCACAAAAAAATGGCTGTTACTAGGCAGATCTCCTAATCTGACACTTTCTTGTCCATCCACAGTGGGTCTTCTTTCTTCTCCTCATCACGCGGAAATGGGGAGTGGTGTCTTCTGGGACCTTGTGTGTGTCCCAGGAGACATCCGCCCATTCACAGCTCGCTCATTCGCAGTAGGGAATGGGGCAGTGAAGCCGCAACGCTCCACTTCCTGATTCCCTCACGCAGGATGGCAGCGGGACAGCTGTGACCCGAGCAATTGCTCGGCTTCGGCTGCTGACATCGCGGGCACCCATGACAAGTAAGTGTCCTTATTAAAAGTCAGCAGCTACAGTGTTTGTAGCTGCTGACTTTAAATTTAATTTATTTTTTTAAGCCGGACCACCGCTTTAATACAAAGTATGGTCCACTGTTGAAAGCATCAGGAAACCCCCCCTGGATTAGGCCATGCAGCTATTTCTGGATTTCATGGACACAGGAAGTGGACACAAAGAACTTGCAGGAGTGATACAAGGTAGAACAAACAATAAAAAAATAAAAAAATAAATGTAAAAATCTTTTTTTTATGTGTTTAGGATAGACTTTTTTTCAACAAACTAAATGTCCTTCATTCAGGGTTTATATCTATCTTAAACATATAGCAAAGGGAGGGAGCTGCAGGATGACAGCTCCAGAGCAAATTATCAGAACCACAATATTGATCTCACAAGGTTTTCAATCATATCTCCCGAAATACAGTAGACCAAAGCTGTCTGAAAACAGCGCACTCATGAGATAGTCTGGCTGTTTTACCCTCACTACCAAATCTCCATACAAATGAGCATTAAAAATCACCTGAATTACAATTCTACTACATTGGCCTTTCTGCTCATGCATCAAAGAAATTATAAAAAAGTGCCAGCAGAAACTATACGTTCTTCTTAAAATACAATGAGCAGCATAATTTTTTTTTAAGCACTATGTCCTTTTTATGTTTAAAAAAAACAAAAAAATGTGCAGAGGGAAATTGGAGTTGCTCACTGAATTTTCTCCACGAATAATGGCCCGCAAAACATATGCTGCTGAAATTACATTAATACCTTGGATCACAATGGAGCCAAAGCTTACTAAGTGGGGACAACCCGTAACAATCACTAATGCAGTAAATTTTAGAGCCCAAACTTCTTAAATTGCTAAGTGGTTGGAATGTGTTCTGGCTGATTGAGCCCCAGGAGGTCGGGTTCACATAGGGACTGTCTTTCACATTTTAAGACAGCAATTGCACCACATAATTCTGCAACGTGGGCTCATTCTAATTACCTTGCTTGCAGCAGCCCTCTTTGTGTCCTTGAGTCTGTCACCGGCCCTGTTCAGGCTTTCTTGCTGCTGATGGACTTGAGATTCCAGTGCTTGCGTCTCCCTGGTCTTTTTATGCAATTCAGATTTCAGGATCCCCAGTTCCAGGTTTAGCTCATTCATCTTAATGTCACTGCCGCTAAGCTGTAACAGATTGATGTCAGATATGTTAAAGTGAAATATGCTATAAACAGATGTTTTTAAAAAGCATCATAATTAGTTTGTGGTATTGGGATTCTAGCAAAGCCATGTGTCTGACAGAAACTCAGAATAACTTCAGCAAATGGGAATCATGCAACCGGAATCAGACCACGGCCTGTATTGTTATAGAGTAATGAATGGGTGTCTGCATGTGCTCAAAATGGAACTAAAATGTGGTCATAGCTTCTGGATCTAATTAATTACAAACAAGAACCACTTGGCTGATCTTGTCATCATGTCTTGTTGTTGTTTTCCACAGTTATGTTTACAAGTATGCTGGGATTGCTTTGCTCCGGGTCTCGGCTGAGACTGCACACCAGATTTAAAGGGCCACTAACCCATAGGCAGTAGGGATGTTAGAACTAAAGGGAAAGCTTTATTTTTAGTTTTAGATAGGGTGAAGAGGGATTAGAACTCCGGTCAGTTTTTATTGCAGTCTGTGTCCCCGTTAGGGTAAGGTGACCAGATTTTTTAAAATAAATCCGGGGACATATTTTTTCTTTACTAGTAATGGCAACAATCAGCGACTCTCTGCCCGTCGCCGCCTGCCTCACAGCCTCTCAAGTCTTACTCTTCGGGCCCCAGCTACTACTGGATGGGGAGCGGAGGAAGATCACTCTGCCAAGGAGGGCAAGGAGATAGGCAGGTGGCTGGCAAGGATTTGAGCCAAGGCAGAAGAACATGCGAGCAAAGCTGAATGGGTATGCGCCCGAAACTGAAGAAACATTCCCTCCGCACCGACCAGCACATGATCATCAGAAAGGGGCACAAATAATGAGAAAAATACAACCCCCCTATGCTAGTAGGCACGGCGGAGCGGGGGGGGGGGGGTGTAATTCTATTTTTATTTTATTTTTTATTCTGCACCGACTTTCTTTTTTTTTTTTTTTAAAGGTTATGTTTTTTAAAAACAATAAAAAAAAAAGTTAACAAACAAACACTACACAGGTGTATTATCCTAGCGAACATCGCTTCAGTCAAAGTGCAATACAAATACTCGGGTATACAGGTAAACATTGTGAAACAGCATACAGAAAATATCATCACATAGCACAATCTAACCTAGTCAGGGCCTAGGCACTGGCAGTTCTGGAACCATAGTATCCCTATTAAGAGCTGTACCCTAGGGGGCAGGTGGTATGGTACTCTGAGTTAACCCAGGAGTCCCATATTTTGGAGAACTTTTTTGGGCATCCTCTAGCTTCGTATGTTAACTTATATAATGGTATCGCTTGGTTGACAATGGTAAGCCAAAGCTTAATGCACTGACTTTCTTTGAAATTGCCCCTGCCCCCTATTAAATCCAATCTGGGGACAAAACCAAAACCAGGGACTTGGTCCGGGGACAGTGTCCTCAATCAGGGGACTGTCCCCTGAAACTGGGGATGTCTGGTCACCCTACGTTAGGGACATTCACCCTCTCCATTTGTCATATTTAAATGTTATCACTGAAAGTACAAAATCCCAAATGTTGGGTTGTCCCCAGAAAAGTAATAGAGGGGAAATCTTCAATGGGGACACTAGTTCTGGTGAGCTGGGGGCCTCCAAGAGATTCTCTTAGTTTGCAGGGATTTCCCCTTACTTTCTGTTTTGGCTATGGAAAATCTCCCCAATGAGACAAAGATGGCAAAAATAAACCTTACAGGGGTTATAACCCTCCCTTACTCTATACAAAAATGAAAAAGAAAAATTGCCTATAGTTCTACTTTAACCTTAGGGCCGTCATTATACTGCGGCAGACTGGCTCTCCTGCGCGAATCGTTGTACATGTATGTAGGCCGCTTTAACAGCGATAGTGGGCATGCATGGCGCGACGCCGGAGCTGATGCGCGCGGCCGTCGCCCGCGATGTCCACTAGCCACCTACAATCACTCCACAGAGAGCCAGGACGGGGATCTGTCAATGTAAATAGACAGATCGCCGTTCTGACAGGGGAGTAGAGAGAGATCTACTGTTCCTAGTGATTAGGAACTAGGGGTGCAACGGATCAAAAAACTCACGGTTCGGATCGTTCCTCGGATCAGAGTCTCGGATCATTTTTCGGATCAGCAAAAAAAAAAAAAAGTGCAGTGGCGCCACTAGGGTTGGTGTCACCCAGTGCAGAAAAAAATTGTGTCACCCCCCCCCCCTCCCACCAACTATAGTCCCCCCTCAGTAAAGAACCCCCTCGGTGCAGACACCCCCCCAGGTAGTAACAGGCAGACACCCCCCCCCCAGGTAGTACAGGCAGACAAGCTCCCCCCCAGGTAGTGCAGACAGAACCCCCCCCCAACCTAGTACTCCCAGCGGTGTGTCCCACGAGTGCTGGCTCCTCCTCCTCTGTGGGTGTAAACAGAGAGGAGGGCCGCCGCCGGGTGTACCAAGATGGCCGCGGTTCCGGAGCTAGGTCAAAGCCGCGGCCTTTCCTAATGTTATGGTCGCGGCTCCGGAGCTAGGCCGAAGCCGCGGCCTTTCCTAATGTTATGGCCGCGGCTTCAGCCTAGCTCCGAAGTCGCGGCCATAGGATTAGGAAAGGCCGTGGCCATAACATTAGGAAAGGCCATGGCTTCGGCCTAGCTCCGGAGCCACCGCAATCCGCGGGTCACAGTGTGTGCGGATCCGAATGGGGTGACCCGTTCGGATCACGGATCAACTGTGATCCGTGGCACCACTATTAGGAACAGTGATATCTCTCCTCCTCCAGTCAGTCCCATCCCCCACAGTTAGAAACGCTTCCTAGGGAACACATTTAACTCCTTGATCACCCCCTAGTGTTAATCCCTTCCCTGCCAGTGAAATTTACACAGTTGGTTCACACTGGTGCGATTTGACATGTGATTTGACATTGCATGTCAAATTGGCTGCATTTTCCATCAATTGCACCATCCTAATCAGTGCGCCGCTGCATCTGCGCCGCTGCACCAATTTCAAAAATACGCTTCTGTACTACTTTTCGTGATTTAGGCCCACAATTTACATTGACATCTGTGCAGAAACCTGCACAGATGTCTCTGTAATTGCGGCCAAAATTGGCACTGACCAGCAGGCGTGAAATAGCTGAACTCACACAGATTCACTCCCGCAGCCCAGTGTGAACCTGGGCTGATCACTGTATAAGTATCACTGGCCCCCAAAAAAGTGTCACAAGTGTCCGATCTGTCCGCTGCAATGTCGCAGTCCCGCTAAAAATTGCTGATCACCGCCATTACTAGTAAAAAAAAAAAAATATAATAAAAATGACATAAAATATTGCAACAACCGCCATTTTATTCTCTAGGGTCTCTATTACAAAAATATATAATGTTTTGGGGTTCTAAGTAATTTTCTAGCAAAAAAAATAAATAATGATTTTAACTTGAAAAGAGCTGTCAGAAAAAGGTTTGGTGTTTAAGTGGTTAAACGTTCCCTAATTTACATACATACGTTTATTCCTTTGAAGTGATACAATGTTTAGACTTAAAGCGGTAGTTCACCCGCAAAAAAAATTTTAAGATTAGATTCATGCTCATTTTGTCTAGGGGAATCGGCTATTTTTTTTAAAAACGGTCACATCTATCACGTCAAGATTTTCCGAAAGTAGCCGAACGGTGTGCAGGCGCAGTATAGAGCTGCACCGACGTTCGGCTTCTTTCGGCTACTAGTGACGCGATGGATGCGACTAGGGTTGTCCCGATACCACTTTTTTAGGACCGAGTACAAGTACCGATACTTTTTTTCAAGTAGTCGCCGATACCGAATACCGATACTTTTTTTAAATGTGTCCCCAAATGCAGCCATGCCCCCCCCCATATGCAGCCATGTCCCCCACATATGCAGCCATGTCCCCCACATATGCAGCCATGTCCCTCTAGCCATGTCCCCCACATATGCAGCCATGTCCCTCTAGCCATGTCCCTCACATATGCAGCCATGTTCCTCTAGCCATGTCCCTCACATATGCAGCCATGTCCCTCACATATGCAGCCATGTCCCTCTAGCCATGTCCCTCACATATGCAGCCATGTCCCTCTAGCCATGTCCCTCACATATGCAGCCATGTTCCTCTAGCCATGTCCCTCACATATGCAGCCATGTCCCTCTAGCCATGTCCCTCACATATGCAGCAATGTCCCTCTAGCCATGTCCCTCACATATGCAGCAATGTCCCTCTAGCCATGTCCCTCACATATGCAGCAATGTCCCTCTAGCCATGTCCCTCACATATGCAGCAATGTCCCTCTAGCCATGTCCCTCGATGCGGCAGCGCGATGCGGCGGCGGGGGGGGGAAAGGGGGGGGGGAAGTATTCTATTTAGGTATCGGGGGTATTTGCACGAGTACGAGTACTCCCGCAAATACTCGGTATCGGTCCCGATACTGGTATCGGTATCTGGACAACCCTAGATGCGACCGTCGGAAGCCTGTCGGAAGACTGTCAATCAAGAAGGAACGCCCAGTCCTGAAGACCATACCCGTAAGCGGTGGAGAAGATCGCTCTATAAAATGGTAAGTACTGCTTCGTTTTTAAAAAAAACTAGCCGATTCCCTTTTACAAAATGAGCATCAATCTAATCTTAAAGAAAAATTTGCGGGTGAACTCCCGCTTTAAGTCTAAACATTGTATCACTTCAAAGGAATAAACTTCTGTATGTAAATTAGGAAACGTTTAACCACTTAAAACGCCAAACCTTTTTCTGACAGCTCTTTTCAAGTTAAAATCATTATTTTATTTTTTCCTAGAAAATTACTTAGAACCCCAAAACATTATACATTTTTTTAATAGAGACCCTAGAGAATAAAATGGCGGTTGTTGCAATATTTTATTGTTGCACTGTATTTGCGCAGCAGTCTTTTTATATGCATTTTTTTGGGGAAAAAACTAGCCAGTAAAGTTAGCCCATTTTTTTTTGTATAAATGTAAAAGACTTTACGCCGTGAGAATCGTGATCTTCATTCCAAGCAAAAAATTTGTGATTCTCATTTTGGCCAGAATCGTGCAGCTCTAATATATGTACGTTGCCCTTTAAGCCCAGCCGTGGGGTCACGGGAGCGTGCACGCGACCCAGTCCGAAGCTCCGTGACCGTGGGACTCACGGACTCGATCGCCACTGGAGTCCCGCGATCGGTCCCCGGAGCTGAAGAACGAGGAGAGCTGTGTGTAAACTGTGTGCTTCACTGTCGCGCCGTGATCGATTGTGTGTTCCCTTATATAGGGAATCACAATAGATGACGTCACACCTACAGCCACACCCCCCTACAGTTAGAAACAGACATGAGGTCACACATAACCCCATCAGCGCCAGTGTTCGCCATAATGTCGCAGTCACGGAGAAAAAAAAAAAAAAAAAAAAAAAAAAAAAAAAAAATCGCTGATCGCCGCTATTAGTAGAAAAAAAAAAATTAATAAAAATGCAATAAAACTATCCCCTATTTTGTAAACGCTATAAATTTTGCGCAAACCAACCGATAAACGCTTATAGCGATTTTCTTTACCAAAAATAGGTAGAAGAATACGTATCGGCCTAAACTGAGGAAAACATATATATATATATATATATATATATATATATATATATATATATATATATATATATATATATATATATATATATATATATATATATATATATATAATTTTTTTTGGGGATATTTATTATAGCAAAAAGTAAAAAATATTGCATTTTTTTTCAAAATTGTCGCTCTATTTTTGTTTATTGCGCAAAAAATAAAAACTGCAGAGGTGATCAAATACCACCAAAAGAAAGCTCTATTTGTGGTAAAAAAAGGACGCCAATTTTGCTTGGGAGCCACGTCGCACAACCGCGCAATTGTCTGTTAAATCGACGCAGTGCCAAATCGCAAAAACTGGCCGGGTCCTTTAGCTGCCGAAAGGTCCGGGTCTTAATCGGTTAATTGATATTTTTCTAGCGACCTGAATTCGGCTTTAAAAAAAATATTTTTAAGTGCCATTAAACTACCAAACGGTGTCAATGCTTATTCCCCAACACAACAAAGCCTTGTGTGATTTTCAAACAATCAAGCTTTATGATATTTCAATGCAGTCCCAATAGTAATGAACAGTATCAACCTTTACTTTTCCTGTGTAACAAATCTCCCGCAGATCTATTATGCATCCCCCTTTCAGCATTAGTCGGAATTCACAGAAAAACAAGTGCTACAACAAACCTGTAAAATTACTAATAAGAAGGAGAAAAAATAAATATAAAAAAATAAATAAAAATCAGCTATAAGTGCTCATTACCAAGACACCTCAGTGATCGTCCTTCTCTCTGTAGAGTTTAAACAGTACACTAAATTACAAATGTCATTGTGGTAAAACGCCGCTGTTTATCTTTAAAAAGTAATTATGCCAGCTGACGAAGAATACCTCATTTGTAGACTACTGACTGAAAGGAACAAAATAACACGGTTTTATCTGTGATAATAAGACACAGGAAATTTGTATTATTGTAATGGGCCTCTCAGAGGTTATTCACACACCTATTATTTAACACAAATGGGTTGGGGGAAAAGATTTCAATGCGTAGATGGAAGTTTTTAAAAAAACGAAAACTTTGCTATTAAAACATTATTAAGCAAACTTTAAAAAGCAGGTCACTATTTGTTGAGTGTTAAAACCATTAGTAGAAAAAAATGACCCAAGGTTTAGTGAACAGTAACTTAAAGCGGGAGTTCACCCGAAAAAAAAAAATTAACATTAGATTGATGCTCATTTTGTCAAGGGGAATCGGGTGTTTTTTTTTTTTTTAAATCGAAGCAGTACTTACCGTTTTAGAGATACATCTTCTCCGCCGCTTCCGGGTATGGTCTTCAGGACTGGGCGTTCCTATTTGATTGACAGGCTTCCGACGGTCGCATACATCGCGTCACGAGTAGCCGAAAGAAGCCGAACGTCGGTGCGGCTCTATACGGCGCTGCGCACCGACGTTACTACTTTTGGAAAATCGTGACGCGATGTATGCGACCGTCGGAAGCCTGTCAATCAAATAATAACGCCCAGTCCCGCAGCCCATACCCGGAAGCGGCGGAGAAGATCTATCTCCAAAACGGTAAGTACTGCTTCGATTTTAAAAAAAAAAACACCCAATTCCCCGTGACAAAACGAGCATCAATCTAATGTTAAAAATTAACTTTTTGGGTGAACCTCCACTTTAACCACTTGGCGACCGCTGCACGACTATATACGTCGGAGGAATGGCACGCCTGGGCATATGGACTTATATATACGTCCCCTTTGAAAAGCGGCATTATGGTCACTGGTGCCCGACGCGAGCTCCGTGAGTGTGATCGCGGGTCCCGCGGACTTGATATCCGCTGGGAGTCCAGCAATCGTCTCATGGAGAGGAAGAACAGGGAAATTCTGATGTAAACAAGAATTTCCCTGTTCTGCCTAGTGACAGGACACTGATCACAGATCGAGAGCAGTGATCAGTGTCGTGTCACACGTAACCCAGCCCCCACACAGTTAGAACACATCCCTAGGACACACTTAACCCCTTCAGCACCCCCTACTGGTTAACCCCTTCACTGCCAGTCACATTTACACAGTAATCCTCCCCGTCACCCCGCTCGCTCCCAGCAACCTGCTGCCGTTCCACCTGCAGCCTTTTGGACCGGACCTGATCCTTTTACCGGTAAGACCCTGTCTTTTCAGACCCATTCCCCCGGAATCGCTGAGAACCGTCCTTGTAAGGACAGCCACCCCAGCGATTCCAATTGTGGCATACTGCTATATTGCAAACCCACATCCGACCCCACACCACCCTACACCACCACCCACGATCGCCCCGCATCCTTGGCGCTTCTTGCATTGCGTCGCGCGGCCCTTTTCCCCGCATCCGCGCCAGACCTGGCTCTTTCACGGCCGCTGAAATCAGGAAACACCGCGGCTTCAGCCGCGGCCTAGCGGCGCGCCGCAGCCAGGCACAAATTTCAGCCCAAAAACTCTTTAGATCTGGGAAAGAAACTCCCACCCTATCCCTGGAGGACCCCATCCTTCTGGGATCAGTAATCAGTACTGTGTTTATTGATTTCATGAACAAACCTGAGGCTTAGGCCTCGGTCGGCGTCCATCTTGGTACACCCTCAGAACGAGGACACCTATCACCCTCCTTTCCTCCCTCTATCCAACGATACTTGGTCCAGGGCTTTGCAGCCGATCGCCCCTCAGGGATCAGGAAGGAATTTTTTCCCTGTGACAGCACATTGGCTCAGCTCTGCCAGGGTTTTTTTTTGCCTTCCTCCGGACCAAGATCAAGAGAAAGGATTCTGCGAATCCTCCCTCCAATTGTAAATTAAATCATCAACCCCCCCCCCCCACAGTGACAGGCAACAATGGGTAATCTGCGTTACTCTCCGGACTCTATTCGGGGTCTGAGACAATTCGCAACTACATTACCAGCCGTCACCAAAAAGGCCTTAAAAATAGACCAACTCTGGAGAGTCGATCGACGATCGATCATCAAAAATGTTAACCACTTAACACAACTAAAGCACATATCATGTGCTTTGATTAATACAAGATCGGCAGTAAAACACCGATTAGAAATCCACGATTTCTTACTACAAAACGACCTAGACTGCCTCTTTATTACAGAAAGTTGGCTCTCAGACGACTGCAACACCATTCTCGGTGAACTGGTGCCAGAAAACTATCACCTAATAACGGAAAACAGAATAGGGCAAAGAGGAGGAGGCCTTGCGGTGATCCATAAGAATCACATTGCAATCACTAAACCAGCCCTCCAAAATCCTCTTCCATTTATGGAAACCCTTACTCTTCAACTTCAAACTTCCCCCCAGGAGACCGTTCACATTCTCCTCTGCTATAGGCCACCTGGGCCAAAATCGCAGTTTTTCCCTTCACTAACAGAGTTTATATCCACTTATACCCTCAACAGCAAACACATTTTGCTGCTCGGGGACTTTAATCTGTGGGCTAACTCCGCACAGGATCCCATTGCGGACGCCTGCATCAATCACTTAGAGGGATTAGGACTGCAGCAACTTATATGCGGGCCAACACATGCTTCAGGTCACACACTGGACCTAATTTTCAGACAAAATCTGGAAATAAGCATTTTAGAAAATGAACCATTGCCATGGACAGACCACCATGCAATTAATTTCATAATTGTCAAAATCCCCCCAGTGTCAAAAGCACCCAAACCGGTGACAATACACTGGGCTAGATCTCAGAAGAAGCTCCACTCAGAACTCTTCAAATCTACCTTGGGAAACAGAATCAAAACTATCCAGTCTCAGCAAACAGCCGTAGATACACTGGAGGCCATAAACGCAGCCTTGCTACACTCAGCCGACTTAGTAGCACCGAAACGCAAATTCGGCATCCGGAGGAAAAAGTCTGGCTGGTTTAACAACCAGCTATCGCTTCTGAAGCAAGAGCGCAGGAGGGCGGAAGCCGCCTGGAAAAGAAGCCCTGCAGAGGATAATCTCATCATCTACAGAGCAATAACAACACGATATCACAAAGAAATTTTTAAAGCCAAGAAACATCATTTTTCTATGGCGATTAACAGCTCCCTAAACCGCCCCCGCGAACTATTCAAAATGGTCACCCAGACCATGAATCCGGGATGTCTTGAAGTCCCCAACTCAGACACCCAAGAGTTCTGTAATGAACTATCTGATTTCTTCATTGGCAAAATTGAAAGAATCCGGGAACGTATTCTGCAAAACGATACCCCCCCCAATCCGGCTGTCAATCAGCCACGAAATACCCGCAGAAACTTGCTACAAGCAACAAAGTTCACTCTGGAACCTATTTCCAGCGATACCACAAAAAATATCATCGGTGCCTTGCGTAACAGCACATCGCCCAATGATATCATCCCCACTAAACTGTTGAAGGATTGTGCCGACATTCTGGCACCACCCATCACACAGCTTATAAACCAGTCTTTTAAGGAAGGCATAGTGCCATCCCTGCTGAAAGAGGGCACAATCCAGCCCATCTTGAAAAAAACGAATCTGGATCCCAAGGACCCAATTCACCGCCGTCCCATAACAGGCCTAAACGTTCTCTCCAAGATAATGGAGAAAGTAGTGGTACACCAGCTGCAACAGCATCTGGATACCCATAATCTACTGGATCCATTACAATCAGGCTTCCGTCCTGGACACGGGACAGAAACGGCCTTACTTAAAATATGGGACGACGTCCTCGAGGCCGCAGACGAAGGAGAATCTTGTCTCCTGGTTCTGCTGGACCTAAGCGCAGCCTTTGACACGGTAGACCACAAACTGTTACTTATGCGACTAGCGTCGGTAGCAGGAGTCGCAGAAGGTGATTTACCATGGTTTTCTTCCTTTCTGGAAAACCGATCACAAACAGTCAAATTGGGTTCCTTCACGTCAGAAAAGCGCACGGTGTCATGTGGAGTCCCCCAAGGATCCCCCCTGTCACCGGTGCTTTTCAATATCTATCTTCGCCCTCTCTTTGACATTATCAGTAGCCAAGAACTACTCTATCACTCTTATCCAGACGATACGCAACTGTACTTGCGCATCGGCAACAAAAAGAATCATCATCCCAGTTTAGAGAAATGTCTCTCTTTGATTGACAACTGGATGACCAAGAGCTATCTTAAACTTAATAGTTCTAAAACAGAACTCCTTGTGTTTCAAGCCAGCCGAAAGAGTCAAGTGGAAACAACTTGGACACCACCGCCCATTCTGGGCCAAATCATCAACCCTAGCTCCAAAGTCAAAAGTCTCGGGGTCATTTTTGACACCTTCATGACAATGGACGCACAAATAGGGTCAGTAGTCAGCAGAGCGCACCATCTGTTGCGCCTACTACGCAGACTTATTCCATTTATCCCCAAAGAAGACGTAGCAGTCGTGGTGGGAACAATCGTGAATTCCAGACTGGACTATGCTAACGCCCTGTACCTCGGACTCCCAAAGTACCAAATCTCCCATCTGCAAGTCGTTCAGAATACGGCCGCCAGACTGGTGAC